>NC_091357.1:11215860-11245860 GCF_038502225.1 Cherax quadricarinatus
ATATATATATATATATATATATATATATATATATATATATATGTGTGGGTGTGTGTGTGTGTGTGTGTGTGTGTGTGTGTGTGTGTGTGTGTGTGTGTGTGTGTGTGTGTGTGTGTGTGTGTGTGTGTGTGTGTGTGTGTGTGTGTGTGTGCAACTAATAGGGCTCAATACCGAAGAATCTTGGAATCATCACTTATCTGTGTATCCAACAACTTCAACCACACACACACACACGGGTTCAATCCCAGCCGGGGTATGGCTTGTTTGCAATCGTGTCATTACGATTTCGTGAGTCAGTTATATATATATATATATATATATATATATATATATATATATATATATATATATATATATATATTGTTTTTTTTCAACAAGTCTGCCGTCTCCCAACAAACCGGCCATATGGAAATACAAACACTTAAGCAGTATAATGTGATCCTTTATTGACAACGTTTCGCCCACACAGTGGGCTTCATCAAGTCAACCAGATCTACCTGGGTGAAACATACGTGGGTATGTATAGGATGAGAATGCTGGGTCAGGTGGAGAAAGCTGCATGTGACAATCTTCCGAGTAGAGTGATCGAGTCGAAAAACTTGGGTAGCTTTTAAAAGACTGGATGAGTATATGAGTAGACCTTCTGCAGTGTTCCTCGATTCTTATGTTCTCATGTGGGATAGCGATGAAGAAGTTTCTTGGCAAGGGGTTCAGCTATGTTATAGAAGCCGTTTTTCTGGTTGAAGTTGTTGGATATACAGATAAGTGATGATTCCAGGATTCTTCGGTATTGAGTGTTGTCTTCTCTGTACTCGGAAGATTGTCACATGCAGCTTTCTCCACCTGACCCAGCATTCTCAGCCTATTTACTCACGTATGTTTCACGCAGGTAGATCTGTACATTGTGACTTGATAAGGCTCATTGTGTGGGCGAAACGTTGTCAATAAAGGATCACACTATACTGCTTAAGTGTTTATAGTTCAACTGTGTCGGTATTTTATACTATTTATCTCCAAACCGCCCATATCTCACCGAGACAGGTGACCTAAAAAGAAAACGAGTCTCTCTTTTTGAATTTAGTAATTTAAACAGAAAGGGTTACTAGACCCTTGCTCCCGACATTTTAGTCGCCTCTTACTACATGACTTACGGAAGAATAATTCTGCTCCACTTCCCCATGGAGATAAGAGGAAATAAACAAGAACAAGAACTAGTAAGGAAATAAAAGAAACCCCAGAGGGGCGTGTGTAAATACATGCTTGGTTTAGAAAGACACGTAAGCAAACACTATAACATATTTATTAGAAAACGTGTTACGTGTCTTTCTAAACCAACTTGTCGGTATTTATTACCAAGGTTTATACCAAATACATGCTTGTACATGCATGCGTAGTGTGACCTAAGTATTAAGTAGAAGCAGCAAGACGTATCTGAAATCTTGCGTGTTTATGAGAAAAAAAAACACCAGCAATTCTACCATCCTGTAAAACAATTAAAAGTTTCAGTTTTACACTCACTTGGCAGGACGGTAGTACCTCCCTGGGTGGTTGCTGTCTACCAATCTACTACCTAGATTTTTTTTAACACGTCGGCCGTTTCCTACTGAGGCAGGGCAATATAATTTCTTTTCACGGGGAATGTGAAGTAATGAGGTATGAACCAAGGAAGCAGGAACGAGCTTCAATTCCTGAGATCAAGAGCCCTTTACAAGCACCAAGGCACCCCATTCCCTTGAAAGACCTGGTACACTCCAGCTATACATTACTATTATTATTAAGGGGAAGCGCTAAACCCGTAGGATTATACAGCGCCTGTGGGGGAGGGATGTGGAGGATATTCAGGCTTAATTCAGGGAACTGGAGCAAGATCCAATTCATTAAAATGGTATAAAATACCGACAGATTGTTAGGTAAGACACATATGCAACAGTTAGGTATCTTTATTTCGAAACGTTTCGAAATAAAGATACCTAACTGTTGCATATGTGTCTTACCTAACAAGATCCAATTCCATGGATGAAGAGCCCCTCACTAGTCCAGCTATACAACTTGTACACAAAAGACCACAGATCAGTGCTACTCATATTGATCTGAGGATCCCCAGGACAATGGGTAAAATGTGAGTTTACTCAATATATCAGAGAGCAATATGTCACTACGTTCTCTCTCACACACAGTACAGGAGAGGGTAAGGAAAAACAACCTGGCGATACTGGAGGACAGAAGGGATTGGGGTCATAACGACATAAAATACTGAAAGGAATTGACAAGATGGATAGGGACAGGATGTTACAGAGATGGGACGCAACAACAATGGGTCACAACTGGAAGTTGAAAACTCACATGTCATAGGGATGTTAGTTGTCAGGAAGTGGAACAATCTGGAGAGTGATGTAGTGGAGGCAGGATCCATACACAGCTTTAAAAAGAGTTACAATAAAGCTTATGGAACAGGGAGAGTGGGCCTAGTAACGACCAGGGAAGACGCGGGGGCCAGGAGCTATGAATCGACCCCTGCAACTACAAATAGGTGAGTACAAATAGGGGAATATGTACACACACACACACACGTTCTATGGGATTAAGACTAACAAACATGCATGATTAATATAAGAAAACGCTAAACCAGTAAGGGTCATACAGCACCTCTGGAATGGACGGTAATCTGGTTCGATCCAAGAAATAGGATAGCTCGTTTCTTATATTAAAAGCCCATAAACTGTACCCCCCTTCATTTAAGAGGTAGATTGGGAGTGCCACTTACCCTAAATCAATCCTGTGGTTCAATTTTCAGTATCGTTTACGGTTTACCCTCATTCAGTCTTGTGGTTCAACTTTCCGTGTTACTTACCCTTAATAAATCCTGTGGTTCAAGCTATCATGTCACTGCTTACTCTCTCAATCAATCCTGTGGTGCACCTTTCCGTGTCACTTACCCCCTCAATCAATCCTGTGATTCAACTTTTCGAGGAGCGTGATTGAGGCTCACTAGGCTCTGCTGAGATGTTCATTATAATAAATTTTTTGACCACTATGCTCAATGGAGTACTGTTAACTGTATAATATTTCTGCACGGCCATACGCACGATTAAGCGTACAAGACATAGTTCTGAAGTCACCTGTTATGCACTTTTCTCTTGTATATGACCATAAAATTTTCATTTAATATTTTTTGGTGCAGTTGTGCACTTCGAATTTTGTTGACTAGTGAGGCCATAAGGCCGTTTTAATTATTCCTTCCTGCTGACTTTACAAATCTATAGTGTATTTTCATTGATCGTTATAGGTTTCAACTTAAAACTTATTGTGCACTGGTTTCCAGGGAATATTTATGCCGTTTCATGATTAATATGCACACTCCTACGATCTTGGCAGCGTCAATGCCACAAGTACACTGAAGTCGACCCCATGGACACAACCTTCCCGTGCCACCCATCATCTGCATTTAGTAACTACGGCCACAACTCTTGCTTTTACCCGAGAAATACCGCTCTTATTGCTGCCAGAGTATAGCGCTCTCCTGCCCCCGTCCGGTGACGTCGGCACGCTATGTTTACGTCGCTAAGTTACCAAAAGAATTCCGTGAAAGGCTTCAGTAAATTTATGAATGGAATTTATCATTAGATGACAAAATATATTGTTCAGTCAAAATGCTCTTTATTAAAACTTCTATTTTATATATGTGGATACTTCTGAATGATTAATTAATGCCATATATATATATATATATATATATATATATATAATATATATATATATATATATATATATAAATATATATATATATATATTTCTTTCAACACACCAGCCGTATCCCACCGAGGCGGGGTGGCCCAAAAGGAAAAACGAAAGTTTCTCCTTTTACATTTAGTAATATATACAGGAGAAGAGGTTACTAGCCCCTTGCTCCCGGCATTTTAGTCGCCTCTTACAACACGCATGGCTTACGGAGGAAGAATTCTGTTCCACTTCCCCATGGAGATAAGAGGAAATAAACAAGAATAAGAACTAGAAAGAAAATAGAAGAAAACCCAGAGGGGTGTGCATATATGTGCTTGTACATGTATGTGTAGTGTGACCTAAGTGTAAGTAGAAGTAGCAAGACGTACCTGAAATCTTGCATGTTCATGAGACAGAAAAAAGGACACCAGCAATCCTACCATCATGTAAAACAATTACAGGCTTTCGTTTTACACTCACTTGGCAGGACGGTAGTACCTCCCTGGGCGGTTGCTGTCTACCAACCTACTACCTATTATATTTATATATATATATATATATTATATATTTATATATATATATATTATATATATATTATATATATATATTATATATATATATGTCGTGCCGAATATGTAAAACTGGTCAATTAGCAAGAACTCATTTAAAATTAAGTCCTTTCTAAAATTTTCTCTTATGCGTTTAAAGATATATTTTTTTCATTAATGTTAATGTAAAAGTTTATAATTTTGCACCAAAAGAATCTTAGAAAACTTACCTAACCTTATTATAACAAGAACAATTTATTTTAGCCTAACCCAACTAAATATATTTTAGATTTGTTTACAATAATTTAATACTAAACAAACACAGTGAAATATATTTTTTTCGTTAGGTTCAGAATGATTTTCGCGAAATTTTTGCATACACAAATTTTCGCTTGTCTATATAGCAAGATGAGCGTTGCTATTTAAGCCAAGATCGCAAGTTATGCCTATTCGGCACGACATATATAATATATATATACACATATATAATATATATATACACATATATAATATATATATACACATATATAATATATATATACACATATATAATTTTTTTTTTTTTTTTTCAACAAGTCGGTCGTCTCCCACCGAATGTATCATTATATACATAACAGTAAATGAACATAGATAATTATTATTTACCAGTTAGACAAGTAGGAATTTGGGACACCTAGGTCGCAAAAAATGTCCCCCTTCGATACCTACCACTGTCATATCCACAAGTTGCTCTGGACTTATTAATTAAATGAAATATACATCACCAGGAATGCTGGTAAATATATAAATTTGTGGACTGTATATTAAAATTAAAAACGGATTATAGTATATACACACATTTATATAACAGGAGAATATATCTTAATCATAACACTCACCAATTTGACTGGAGATTAAGTTGTATCATACTCAGAAAACCTCACAGTCTATACATGAAAATAACAACTGGCCAGAGTTATAACATAACAGACTTATCTGAGGTTCCTGGAGCTGTCTTGTCCAGTCGCCT
Source organism: Cherax quadricarinatus (assembly GCF_038502225.1). Classification (NCBI taxonomy): domain Eukaryota; kingdom Metazoa; phylum Arthropoda; class Malacostraca; order Decapoda; family Parastacidae; genus Cherax; species Cherax quadricarinatus. The sequence goes on from NC_091357.1 coordinate 11,221,138, forward strand.
GATATCTCAAGTTATGCAGGAATGCACATCCAACAATTTCGCCTCCTATTTGAGAGGTGTCAGCCCAATTTTAACCTCTAGAGCACGAAAAATTCTTCCCATTACACTAACGTTGTATCCAATTCAAACAAAATGGCGACTGACCTCTTTTTAAAAATACACTTTTATTAAATACAATATAGGGCATCTATTTACCTATAAATTACCGTATTTCCGGAAAATATAGTGTTTTCCACAATATATATATATATATATATATATATATATATATATATATATATATATATATATATATATATATATATATATATTTTTTTTTTTATTTTTTTTTTTTTTTCAACAAGTCGGCCGTCTCCCACCGGGGCAGGGTGACCCAAAAAAGAAAGAAAATCCCCAAAAAGAAAATACTTTCATCATCATTCAACACTTTCACCACACTCGCACATTATCACTGTTTTTGCAGAGGTGCTCAGAATACAACAGTCTAGAAGCATAAACATATAAAGATACACAACATATCCCTCCAAACTGCCAATATCCCAAACCCCTCCTTTAAAGTGCAGGCATTGTACTTCCCATTTCCAGGACTCAAGTCCGACTATATGAAAATAACCGGTTTCCCTGAATCCCTTCACTAAGTATTACCCTGCTCACACTCCAACAGATCGTCAGGTCCCAAGTACCATTCGTCTCCATTCACTCCTATCTAACACGCTCACGCACGCTTGCTGGAAGTCCAAGCCCCTTACCCACAAAACCTCCTTTACCCCCTCTCTCCAACCCTTTCGAGGACGACCCCTACCCCGCCTTCCTTCCCCTATAGATTTATATGCTTTCCATGTCATTCTACTGTGATCCATTCTCTCTAAATGACCAAACCACCTCAACAACCCCTCTTCTGCCCTCTGACTAATACTTTTATTAACTCCACACCTTCTCCTAATTTCCACACTCCGAATTTTCTGCATAATATTTACACCACACATTGCCCTTAAACAGGACATCTCCGCTGCCTCCAACCGTCTCCTCGCTGCTGCATTTACCACCCAAGCTTCACACCCATATAAGAGTGTTGGTACTACTATACTTTCATACATTCCCTTCTTTGCCTCCATAGATAACGTTTTTTGACTCCACATATACCTCAACGCACCACTCACCTTTTTTCCCTCATCAATTCTATGATTAACCTCATCCTTCATAAATCCATCCGCCGACACGTCAACTCCCAAGTATCTGAAAACATTCACTTCTTCCATACTCCTCCTCCCCAATTTGATATCCAATTTTTCTTTATCTAAATCATTTGACACCCTCTTCACCTTACTCTTTTCTATGTTCACTTTCAACTTTCTACCTTTACACACATTCCCAAACTCATCCACTAACCTTTGCAATTTTTCTTTAGAATCTCCCATAAGCACAGTATCATCAGCAAAAAGTAACTGTGTCAATTCCCATTTTGAATTTGATTCCCCATAATTTAATCCCACCCCTCTCCCAAACACCCTAGCATTTACTTCCTTTACAACCCCATCTATAAATATATTAAACAACCATGGTGACATTACACATCCCTGTCTAAGACCTACTTTTACTGGGAAGTAGTCTCCCTCTCTTCTACACACCCTAACCTGAGCCTCACTATCCTCATAAAAACTCTTTACAGCATTTAATAACTTACCACCTATTCCATATACTTGCAACATCTGCCACATTGCTCCTCTATCCACTCTATCATATGCCTTTTCTAAATCCATAAATGCAATAAAAACTTCCCTATCTTTATCTAAATACTGTTCACATATATGCTTCAATGTAAACACCTGATCTACACATCCCCTACCCACTCTAAAACCTCCTTGCTCATCCGCAATCCTACATTCTGTCTTACCTCTAATTCTTTCAATTATAACCCTACCGTACACTTTTCCTGGTATACTCAGTAAGCTTATTCCTCTATAATTTTTACAGTCTCTTTTGTCCCCTTTCCCTTTATATAAAGGGACTATACATGCTCTCTGCCAATCCCTAGGTACCTTCCCCTCTTTCATACATTTATTAAACAAAAGTACCAACCACTCCAACACTATATCCCCCCCTGCTTTTAACATTTCTGTCATGATCCCATCAGTTCCAGCTGCTTTACCCCCTTTCATTTTACGTAATGCCTCACGTACCTCCCCCACACTTACATTCTGCTCTTCTTCACTCCTAAAAGATGGTATACCTCCCTGACCAGTGCATGAAATTACTGCCTCTGTTTCTTCCTTAACATTTAAAAGTTCCTCAAAATATTCTCGCCATCTACCCAATACCTCCATCTCCCCATCTACTAACTCCCCTACTCTGTTTTTAACTGACAAATCCATATTTTCCCTAGGCTTTCTTAACTTGTTTAACTCACTCCAAAATTTTTTCTTATTTTCATTAAAATTTCTTGACAGTGCCTCTCCCACTCTATCATCTGCTCTCCTTTTGCACTCTCTCACCACTCTCTTTACCTTTCTTTTACTCTCCATATACTCTGCTCTTCTTATACCACTTCTGCTTTGTAAAAACCTCTCATAAGCTACCTTTTTCTCTTTTATCACACCCTTTACTTCATCATTCCACCAATCACTCCTCTTTCCTCCTGCCCCCACCCTCCTATAACCACAAACTTCAGCCCCACATTCTAATACTGCATTTTTAAAACTATTCCAACCCTCTTCAACCCCCCCACTACTCATCTTTGCACTAGCCCACCTTTCTGCCAATAGTCGCTCATATCTCACCCGAACTTCCTCCTCCCTTAGTTTATACACTTTCACCTCCCTCTTACTTGTTGTTGCCACCTTCCTCTTTTCCCATCTACCTCTTACTCTAACTGTAGCTACAACTAAATAATGATCCGATATATCAGTTGCCCCTCTATAAACATGTACATCCTGGAGCCTACCCATCAACCTTTTATCCACCAATACATAATCTAATAAACTACTTTCATTACGTGCTACATCATACCTTGTATATTTATTTATCCTCTTTTTCATAAAATATGTATTACTTATTACCAAATTTCTTTCTACACATAGCTCAATTAAAGGCTCCCCATTTACATTTACCCCTGGCACCCCAAATTTACCTACTACTCCCTCCATAACATTTTTACCCACTTTAGCATTAAAATCCCCAACCACCATTACTCTCACACTTGATTCAAAACTCCCCACGCATTCACTCAACATTTCCCAAAATCTCTCTCTCTCCTCTACACTTCTCTCTTCTCCAGGTGCATACACGCTTATTATAACCCACTTTTCACATCCAATCTTTATTTTACTCCACATAATCCTTGAATTAATACATTTATAGTCATGTAAAACAATTACAGGCTTTCGTTTTACACTCACTTGGCAGGACGGTAGTACCTCCCTGGGCGGTTGCTGTATATATATATATATATATATATATATATATATATATATATATATATATATATATATATATATATATATATATGTATATATATATATTTATATATATATATATATACAGGGCATTAATCATTTAGAAGTATCCACATATATAAAATAAAAGTTTTAATAAAAAACATTTTGACTGAACAATATATTTTGTCATCTAATGATAAATTCCATTCATAAATATATTTTACTGCTAATTCTAAGAGCAAGACAAGTATTAAGCTTAAACGAAAGAGCCAATTGAATTAGTATTATTATTATATTTATTATTATTAGAGAAAATCGTTAAACACGTTTCGTCCCTCGTGGCAAAACGTTTCCTAAATAAATGTCGAACTGTACATGTCTTAGACCACAAGACAACAAATGGGACCATCTTACAAGAAACTTACCAATTCGTCATTGTTTACAGGTTTGTGTGTTGTAAGTGGTGTCCACTGATCAGTGATTATTTACGTATTAACAAAGTTTTCCAGTGGTTGAATGTAGCAACAATCCCTGCTTAATTAACCTAGCCTGGGTGCGCGACTTTAGTGTCATAATGCAAAGTTATTTTCAAGATAAAACTAAAAGTTTTGCATTATAAGATTTTAAAATCATTACTTTTGTTCCTTCCGAGAACTGAAGAAATACAGCAAGACATAGAATGTTATATAATATACATCAGCCTCCATCGGTCTAAATTCGGTCTCACTCATACTACTACCGTAGAACAAAAATATTATAAGTCATGGAAAGCGGTAAACCCAAGAGGGTATAAAAAATGGCTCAAGTGTTCAATACAAAAAAAAAAGGAACCAGGCTCAATCCCAGACAGGAAAAATACAAAATGAGACTACAAGAAACTGAGGTGATACAATGAAGGGGTGTAATGAATAAGAATGAGCACAAACACTGGTAGATTAGTTAACAATATTGTCATGGGAACTGGAAGATCATCAAGACAAACAGATTAACATCTGAAAGACCCTTATAGGTCAATAAGCCAGACACTGGAAGATCAATAAGTCAGACACTGGAAGATCAATAAGTCAAGACACTGTTAGATTAGCTAATATCCGAGACAGTAAAATAAGTCTAAAAAACATGAAGGTTATGAAGACAAATGTTAATATAGAATCTGTATCCATATATTTTCAAACATTCAATATTACTTGATTATAATAAAAATATGAAAAGTGAAAAAAATACTTTTGTACTTTCGGGCCTCAGTAAAGATCCTTCCCTCTGTATGTGGAGTAATAAAGAACTTGACATGAGGCTTCACAAAAAAAAAATCAATGTTTGCCTCATGTGTGCCACGAGGTTTGTAATTTTCACTGGTCATGAGAGACAAGTTCAGGTACAATACAAGCCAGTGATCCTCTGAGCCTAACAATCATTAACTCTCTGAACCTAACAACCATTACCTCTCTGTACCTAATAACTTTTAATCCTCTGAACCTTACAATCACCCCCAACACTACTCACGTCAATATTGCTCACCTCAACACCCTACTCGACATAATACTCACTACCTCAGAAGCCTACTTACCACTCCTACTCATCATCTACCCTACAAATGTAGTTACTAATACCATGTTTAGTTGTTGGGTGGGTAACTACGGTTGGTTGCAAGGTCTTAAAAAAGGTATCATGAGCGATTTGAGTGGTGCCTTGGGCGGCCTTGATGTCCTGGGAGACGTTATGGTGGGAGGCAGGGGTTGGAGGCGAGGTTCTTAGGTCGAGAATGCCGCTCATGCGTCGTCTGAAGGTGTAGAAGGCGAGACAGTAGGTGAGGGCGAAGGCTAGAGCAATACCGGCCAGCACCCTGAAGGTGGCTCTGTCTCCCAGCACCTCCCGCACCTCAGAACCTATCAATGTGCCCAGCAACTTGCCTGCAATATAGACATACGGGCAAAGGTGCTCTCAAAATAAACTTAACAGTAAATACAAAAACATACGATGATAATTTGTGTTTTCCAAGATTATTATTATATTGACATGGAAACACTAGACCCACAAGCATCATACAGCGCCTGGGAAATGTCAAACTTGGTAACAAACACAGATCATTATGTGAGGACATTTATGAGACTGTGAAGACATTCTCAATAAATGTCTCGATAATCGTATTTTTACGCATGGGGAATAGTAGGTAATCAGGAATAATATGAAGCGAAAGATACAAAGAATAACAAAATGAATGAGATACAAAGTCGATTAGTCAAACGCACAGTAACATAAAGAGTGGATTATTTATGAAGTGACCTCGACAGCAACTCACCGACGCCGAAGTATACGACGGCAAAGATGCCGCGGGAGGAGGCGATGATGTCCATTGGGAAGAGGAGAGTGCAGTACATTATGGCGGCGGTGAAGAGTAGACCGTTGGCCACTGACTCCAGCGCCTCCAGCGGCAGCACCCACCACGGGTCCACCAGCATGCTAAGACCTACACACACACATCATACCACCTTAACTTACATATTATTACAGCTATTGATAATGCAAGAGCATTATTAATAGTAATAATATGACTTTCTTATCACTGGCAAGTATTTGCTATGATTGTCAATGATATGAAATTCATATGTGGATATACAGTAACCGGGATAGTTGATTTGTATATTTCGATCTGACATCCTCAGACCGAGAATCTTTAAATTTAAAATTTAAGACCTGGGAACTCACAATACTGAAGAAATTACTGCATGAGAACTCACCAACCAGCCTAACAGCATAGGCAGACAAGCCGAACATGATGAGTGGAGCATGACCAATATGCCTGACCAGGTGTGACGTGAGGAGAGTGAGTAGTAGCTCGAAGGGCGCTCCTACCGTCACTGTGAGACTGACCAGCATGCTGCTAGCACCCAGGTTCACTAGGTACCGGTACATGAACGTCTCCAGGTACCCAATCAGTACACCTGTCAACATCAACCTGATATATCACTTCCCACCGTAGCAAACATTACCTACCATCTTGTAATGTCTGCCATCCTGTAATGCCTGCCATCCTGTAATGCCTGCCATCCTGTAATGCCTGCCATCCTGTAATGCCTGCCATCCTGTAATGCCTGCCATCCTGTAATGCCTGCCATCCTGTAATGCCTGCCATTCTGTAATACCTACCATTCGCTATCCAACAATAATTATAATCTTGTTTAAGCGCTAAATCACAAGGAACAATGCGAGGCAGTCGAGTTTGATCTGAGGAAGGGGATAATAGCTCCAGTTCCTTGGAGTAAGAACCTTTCACCATTGTAGCATTCGCTACAACGGTGTACACAGTATTCAGAATATTCAGTGTAAAGTGTATTATTACTATTATTATTGGTTGTTATTGTAGCAAGAAGGCAAATCAAATAATTACCAATAACTTGAGATAAATTATTATTATATTAAGAAAATGCAAAACTCGTGTGGGTTTTGCCCTCATGGGCGCACCTGCGGCCAACATGGCGGAGAAGAGCAGGATAACTTCAACATTGAGCAGGTACCTGAAGATCTCCCTCGTCAGGGACTGCGTCGGCAGCTTGAAGTTCATCGTTAGCAGCAGCATGAGGCCTGCCGACACGACATGCAACCCCGCAGACATCCAGAAGATCATTCTGCGAGAATGTTAAATCATTATTCAACACGGAAACCAGTACTGCCAGTCTTTCTCCTACCATTTCCACATACAGATGTGATACCTGCAATAATGTATTGAGTGTTAGAGTGGAACTTTATTAACCACTTGACACAGTGGAGAATTGCAAGTTTAGTAATCAAGGAACCAGACACCCTCAAACATAAATGCACCCGTCATCCATAGTGTAGGCGGTAGTCCAAAGATTAGAGGCACGTTTATATCTGGTTACAATCGTAATGAGTTATTTATGTAGACATGAATTAGGACACAAGAAATACAAAAAAACATTACTATATATTTTAGCAAGGTATGCTTGTAAAAAATTTTTTAAATGGTAATGCGTAATTTACAGGGAGCAAAGTCAAGGTATGCCTGGAAGATGCTGAAATTTGCCCGAAATGCCTCGGCATGACAGTGGCTTTCTTTGTACCAATCAAATTATGAAATGTAAACACACATTGTAACTTTAGCAAGGAAATAACATTTTATTTATTATTTTTTTATTATCTTTGTATACAGAAATACAAACAAGGGCACCTTCACCGTCTGTGAGATACTAGCACAGATCCTCTTAACACTACACAACTCGGCCATCACTTGAAACCATCGCACACCAGGTTATTTCTACTGGCTCAACCTCCACTACTATTATTACTACCTTCAAGAAAGTCCCGCCCTCCAAACACCTCACCTGTAAATATCCCTCATAGATAAACTGTGTCCGTGTACAGCACTGTATTAGCTCCTTTATTAGTGTCCATATAACACACGAGAAGTATTCAGATTTGATTCGAGGAAGGAGCTCCAATTCCTTAAATCAAAAGTCTTTCACTAGCATGAAGAAACCTTTCCTTTTGGGCACTATGCAATCATAGGCATGCGTGTTTTGAAAGCAAGAGACAAATGTGTTTGTTTAATATCTCAGAGCGAGTCAAATCTCTCTCTCTCTCTCGCATACATGTATGTGTATATGTATGAGAGAGAGAGAGAGAGAGAGAGAGAGAGAGAGAGAGAGAGGGGGGGGAATTAGTGGGCGGACACAACTTACTTGAAGCCACTAGTGATGTCAACGAGGTAGCCACCCAGGAGAGAGCCGACTATGACAGCCATTGTGCCCCAGGCCCTCTGGTAGCCATAGTTGATACCTCGCTCCTGCACGTGAGCCATCACTGCCCCCTCGTATAATGTGTAACCCACTGACTGGAACATTCTGTAGGAGAACTGACAGTGTACCCCACTTACTGGAACATCCTGTAGGAAATTGACTATACCCCACTGACTGGAACATCCTGTAGAAGAAATGACAGTGTATTTCGCTGATTAGAACAGTCTGTGGGAGAACTGGCAGTGTACCCAATTGACTGGAACATAACGAGAAGGCAGGCAGATGGATTTTCAACTCTATAAAAAAAGAACACAAATAGTAGTAGTAGTTAACAGCAAAATCCAGCATTAGCCAAGAAACAGCTCAGTACCCCAAGGCACGGTCCTGGAACCTCTGTTTCTTATCCTTATAGTGACATAGATAAAAACAATCGCCACAGATTTGTATCAGCAGTTGCTGATGACACCAAAAATAAGCATGAAAGCCACATCAGTAGAAGACAAAAAAATGCAGGAAGGTATAAGCAAAGTTTTCCAGTGGGCAGCGGAGAACAACACGCTCAATGGTGATAAGTTCCAGCTGCTTAGATATTGAAAGGATGAGCAACACAACTAGGATACTGTATACAAAACCCAAGAGAATCATCAAATAGAACGACAGGAACACGTGAAAGACCTGGGATTAATTATGTCGGCTGACCTTACTTTTAAAGAACAATAATCCAAATGTCACGACAGCCAGGAAAACGATGGGGGGACAGAGAAGAGGGGTAGAGGAAATAATGAGAACTTTCAAAACATGGGAAATAGCTCCAATGGTGAGACTATTCAAATTGTTGCATTTCATCCTGTGGAAGAAGTGACAGTGCATCCCACTGACTGAAAAATCTTGTGGGAGAATTGACTGTGCACCCCACTGACTAAAAAATCTTGTGGGAGAACTGAAAGTGCACCCCACTGACTGAAAGATCTTGTGGGAGAACTGACAGTGCACCCCACTGACTGAAAGATCTTGTGGGAGAACTGACAGTGCACCCCACTGACTGAAAGATCTTGTGAGAGAACTGACAGTGCACCCCACTGACTGAAAGATCTTGTGGGAGAACTGACAGTGCACCCCACTGACTGAAAGATCTTGTGAGAGAACTGACAGTGCACCCCACTGACTGAAAGATCTTGTGGGAGAACTGACAGTGCACCCCACTGACTGAAAGATCTTGTGGGAGGAGCGAGTGTACGACACAGACTTGAATTAAGACCTACTGATAGGAACACCAGTTGACTGTCACGTCCTCCATCACAAACAACTGCATATACCAGACTAAAGCGATGCTTTTTTGAAGAAGCTCATCCTGCATGCTCAAAAAAAGTGAACACTAAAAATAAACACCGTGCAAGAGAACACAGCTGAACATGCGTGGAGAAAAATCCTTAAGACAAGAGTATAGTTCGACCCCTGAGGCCATCTTCAAGTGAAAACCAGAACTTACCTACGTCCAAACCGTTATTTCTACTTGAGCATTAAACTTGTAGGGGTTATACAGTGCCTGGGGAACGGGAAGTAATCAGGTCTGATCCAAGGGAACCATAGCTCCAATATCTCGGATCAAGAGCCTTTCACCAGGAATTACACAGTAATTCAAAACATACGGGAGCTCTCATCCCAATTTCTTAGATCAAACGTGAACGCCTCCCACTCCCCGGATGCTGTACGACCCTTACAGGTTTAGCGCTTCCCCACGAATAATAATAATCTGGGATATATTAACTTGAGATAATTGATTAATTGGCATAATTTATGAACAGATAATTTATTGAGAATTTCTTAACCGAGATAATTTATTAACTTAAATAATTTAACTGACAAAATGCCCAGAGAGAGAGAGAGAGAGAGAGAGAGAGAGAGAGAGAGAGAGAGAGAGAGAGAGAGAGAGAGAGAGAGAGAGAGACTTACCCAAACAGAAGTCTCACAACCAGATAACTCCAGAAGGTCACAGTCAACTTTTCTGGGTCGACCTTAACCGTTGTGACCCTCCCGTTAAGGAGGTCGCTGCCGTTGATCTTCCCGTTAATGAGGTTGGTCGTCTCGTAAGTGAGATTGCTACCGTTGGTTATCCCATTAGTGAGGTCCCTTCCGTTGATCATCCCGTTAACGAGGCTGTTGTTGGTCGTCCCGTTGGCGAGGTAGTAAACAGTAGTCGTGTTGGCGCTGGGCACAACGGTGAAAAGAAATGCTCCTAGACCCGCCCCCGCTGTTGCTATACTCATCAATACCTGTTGAAAACAGTAGTTGTTAATTAACACCTGAGGATAAGCAGCACTGTTGTCAATCATCTGCTGGTAAACAGTACTGTTAACCACTGATGATAAACTGCCATTAAAATTACCAACAGTATCACAGTGTTTTCAACTAGTCAGGGGGAACAATTTTAAACGGCCTGATCATACTCTTGGCAGTTTTAGATATCTCGCATTATTGTTTACGGGGAAGACCTAAACCCGTAGGGGGTCACAGAGCGCCCGGAGAATGGAAGATGATTTGGTTTAATCCGAGGAAGAGGAGAAACATCACCTCGAATCCAGGCTTTCTGACACGGCGACCAGTCTGAAGGACTGTTAACTTGCGCATGGGTCACTGTCAGAAAAAAACGTGAGCTGTTGGACTGAAAAATAATTGCAAAAAAACACGAAGATTGAGTGATATAAATGTGATTTCAACATCTAGGATACTACCAAAGAGACGATACTTGTTGCCAGCCAGCTCTCTCCACGAGTTACCAGGTTACGAACTGCCGACTGTGAGAACAATTAAATAAATCTGAAGGTCAAGGTTGGTTTGATAACTTTATTGTGCACTCCACAGCCATCCTGTGGTCGGTGGTCTGAGGTATTGGTTTTGTCTACAAGGCGGTGCATCTGCGTTATATATATATATATATATATATATATATATATATATATATATATATATATATATATATATATATATATATATATATATATATATATGCAGTACTTGATGAAGTCTAGTCCTGGACGAGGCGCTGTAGAAGCAATAATATAGTGTCCTCTCCAGTTTTCCCGAAATGCTCCACATGTTAGTGGCTTTTTGTGCTAGTGACTTTTTGTATTCTGTAGAAAGAAAAAGTTTGTCTGTTTTGTTTGAAAAATCTTGAGGAAAGTTTGGAAGTTTTCTACAAGTGCAAGTTCGGATGAGTTTGTCTGAAAATGTTAACACCAATGTGGCCAGTTTTTTTTTTTCATTACTCGACCTCTGATGCTTGGAATATCAAGTTCATTATCATGTTTTGTATTTTATTAGTATGTGGCCATTCTACGATGATCTTCACTCCTTCTAGCAGTCTCTGTGCGAGCTTCAGTTGTTCAGCAGATTCAGATTTGGTGGTATGACACGGTGCACCGTCCTGCATAAAAACCGTAGCCCCACATTTGTCAAGTGCCTCATGTAAATTGTCACACAATAACTCCAGGTAATTATACTGGTTCATATACTGGTTTTTGGGAAACACAATGAGTTCACCAACACTATGAGCACTGAAACACCCCCAAACCATGAGCAAGTCTGGGTGTTTGGCGGTCCCACAGGTGTAGCGTCCCCCACAGTTGCAGGTGACGGTGAAGGTTGCTTCATCACTCCGAAGTACTTCACACCACTGTTGAGGATTCCAGTGAAGATATTTCTTTGCATAATCCAGCCTACGTTTCTTCTGTGGCTTGGAGAGGATCGGTTTCTTAACCTGGCGGTGACTACTGTAGCCCAGTTCTGACACACGTCTGTTAACAGTTCTTACAGACACCTCTGAGAAGATGTGGGTTCTTTTCTTTCAATTCTCTAGCAGTTATCTTAGGTGTACCCTCTAACTTCTTTAACACAGTTAAGGTACGAACAAATGTCTTCTTCGAGGGGCCAGGCCGAGGTTTGACAGATGTTAACTCGACACCGCCATCAGCCTTGAAATGCTGCACCCAATTCCACCCCTCAAGGAAGGTTCCTTGATGGTGAGGGGCTCTTGATTTAGGGAATTGGATCTGTGCTCCAGTTCCCCAAATTAAGCCTGAATGCCTTCCACATCCCCCCCCAGGCGCTGTATAATCCTCCGGGTTTAGCGCTTCCCCTTTGATTATAATAATAATGCACCCAGTTCCTCACTGAACGCTCACACACCAACATTCTCCACTATTTCTTTCATCTGGTGCCCAGCTTTGTGAAGCCCTATGATTTGAGCTATAGTTTCAGGTGTTAAAGACCATCATCAAACATGTATAGCCCCAAAATTAAAGGGAACACCGGACAAAAGATGGGGAGGATGAGAGACAAAAGTGCAACACTTCCTTTCACCACAGCAGCCAAGTGAGCACTGAGGAGTCACTGTGGAGTGTGTGTGGCAGCAGGCCGTTATGTCATGCTACCCGGCATAATGCACTGGCGAAAAAAGACCCCCCTTTATGGTAAGCCTTTAATTTTCGTCACGGCATTATGCCGGGGCGTTCACCCGGCATAATGCCGTGACTAACACTGTAGAATAAAGTAGCAGCACATTGCTGATGAATTCAATTCTGCGGAATGAAAAACAAGTCATTGGTTGCTGTCTGGCACGTGAGTGAAGCGCCTGACCTTGTAATTGCCGAGTTTATCGCCGGTGAAGCCAGCGAGGATTGGTACCAGCATGGTGAGCAGAGACATGGCAGAGCTGCAGATCCCCGTCTGGTAAGTGGTCAGTCCCAGCTGCTGCTGATGCAGGGTCAACTGTGGCCACAGCATCACTACACCTGCAATACAATTATTATTTAAAACCGCTAAATCTCTAGTGCTTATATAGCTCCCGAGAAATGGGAAGTAATGAAATTCAATCTGAGGAATGGGAAGGTAGCTCCGATTCTTTGAATCAAGAACTCTTCACTAGCCTCAAGACACCTTTCTTGATGAGAGGGAATACCTGAAATAGTTATCATGTAGGGGTCGAATATACTTAATACCGTGAACTGTTAGTGAATAAGACATGCAGCACTTGGATATATTTATTGTCGAAACGTTACGATTGTACAACAAGCTTCTTCAAACAAATACCAGAGAACACAATCCTGGAGTCAGTAGTAGTTTTGACGTGATCAGCCCGTCACCCTTGGTAGGTGGTAGTCAGTCCCTGTACGGCAATAAAGATACCCAAGTGTTGTATAAGTATCTTATTCATCAGCTTTTCGGTATTAATATATTATCAGTAACAATTATGATACAGTGAACTGTATCACTCAGACACTGCTGGGTCACCCCACCTTGGTGGGCAACGAGTGATTTCGAGAAAAAGATACTTGCCTGCTAGCAGTGTGAAGTAGATACTCTTGATGATCAAGAGTTTAAGATCTACGAGATCGGAGAGGAAGTCATGTAGGACGGCAGTGGCGGTGGCGATCATGCTGGCTGGGGATACGAATATAAAACAAGTTCTCAGGTCTTCTCTTACTTTTCTTAAATCTGACTTATTTCTGCTACGTTTTACTTTTTTTGCACAGATTTATTCATATGTCTCTTATCCTCTTTGATAATCGTCGGTAGAACAAACTGAAACAAAATGTTAAACACATATTAAGGAGAATCAAGTTGTAATGAACCTTTGTCCACACGAAGGTAAAAATCACACAGTCAGAAACACAAAGATGAGAGAAGATCTACATATTTCGCCTTCTCAGACCCTCTTTAGCACATCTCTTGATGTGACGAGTGTGGAATGCAGAACTAGGCCCATACGTTATAATGTGTATCTTTAATGGTTTTCTCCTAACTTATTATGTGTTAATACACGATAGCCCTTAATCTAGGTTGAAGTAGATAATTATCATAGTTCTCAGCAGAGAGAGAGAGAGAGAGAGAGAGAGAGAGAGAGAGAGAGAGAGAGAGAGAGAGAGAGAGAGAGAGAGAGAGAGACAGACAGACAGACAGACAGAGAGCGTCTATATTGGGATATTTTACTGTGTTATAAAACTACACGGAGCGAAAAGTTGCCACAATAAAAGTTTATTCTACATCCTGTATGTTTTCTTCAGACTTGCAGGTGGAGCTGCCAGTATTAGCAGGTTACATATGCTCTGCACAACACACATGATGCTCTAGAATCTAGACACCCTCATCCTACTATTGGAATTCAGGTAAAAATAAATTTTCCTTGGGATAGCTTTTAAACATATTAAAAAAAACTCTCAATAGCCCCTGGACAACATTATTACAATCAAAACTAAGCACTAAACCCACAACGGTTCCTAAACAACATGATGTTACTGCACCGTTGTATTTCTCGCCAGGTTAGAAGGGACAATAACTTCAAAGATTCACGTGGTGATTCTTGCAAGATGACTCGGCAATGACTTCACTCAAGTGGTAATCTTGAAATGTAATGTTAATAAACATTATATTAGTATACTGGCGTAATACACCGCTACCACTAATAACACCTGACACTATTGATGTCACGGCTCACTCATAAGTTCTAGTCATCAAGTTGATCACCTTGAATACCATGGTTCCCTTATAAGTCCTAGTCATCAAGCAGTGACCTTCATTACCACGTGGTGCCATGGTTCACTTGACCACGACACCTAAGGCTGCCTCCACTTGTATTAATATGGTGATGCAGAACGCTGCGTATAGGTTATAAACTCACCAACTACAATGAAGTCTACAAAATGGTGAGTTTAGCCATAAATCCTGCATCACATTCACGCGTAGTACACACTAGACAATGAGCACTTTGTACTCAATTCTTTCATTATATTTTTACATACTGGTAGTACTTTACAAACACTTGACAATGGACACTTAGCAGACCAGGGAAAGTGACATTATGAGAGATAAACACTTGAGGAAATGAACTAGGATTACTCTTATTGTGGAAGGAATAACAACACCAACAAATGGCTGCGGTACACAAATAACTCGCCCTCCTCCTACCCTATTCTCCTTAGAATAATAACTATAGTTCTGCTGGAAGGAAACCTTTGCAGCTGCCGTAGCTGAGGAACCTTTAATGAAACACTTGACGATATCCTCATTGCCTTACGGAGGTCTCCCAGCTGAGGCTGACGCTACTGAAGTCTCCCAGCTCAGACTGAGACGTCAGCATCATGTGACCCATTCCCGTATCATGAAATATGACAAGGGAAACATAGTTAGCTTTTGTTCCCAATGTGCAACTATTATAGAATAGGGTAGTAACACACTGCTGATGTTTCCAATTTTGTTTAAAGATAAATAAAAATAGTATCAATGAGTGGCTGGGGAGGCGGGTAAAAGTGGCGGCGGCAGCGATCTTAATCGAATCCAAGTCCCCTTTCACCCAAGGGCGAGTGTAGGTCATCAGTCACCACACGCACACAGATTGTGACGTAAGGGATAGAATATGCGAGGATGTGAGGAATGAAACCCAAGGATGAGGTGGATATCTCAAGTACCTTCCTTTATGAAAAATAATTATAGAAAAAAGAATGTAAACTCAGTTGATAATCGAAGACAAAGTTATAAAATTAGAGAAAAAAATGTAAGTTTATTATAATAGTAAATAGAAAAATATGACATTAAATAATCTGAATTAAAATTGAAAAATAAAAATAAATAACAATGACCAAAAGCTAACAACGGATGACTTAATGCTCCGTAGGTAATATGGAGGATCCAGACGAAAACGTAGATGTTTCGGTCAGATTTCTTTGTACTACTGAGATGAGGACAGTTGACCAGGATGGCCGTATCGCAGATATCACACTCGAAAAGGAGCCCTGGTAATACAGATAACAGATGTTCATAAGGTTTTCCTAGCGCCAACTAGGTGAAGTGGAGGCTAGTAAGGCCGGCGAGAACATCCAAATCGTAACTCAGGCATACGATTGGGTAGGAATGTGGTCAAGAAATGCTCACACAGACAGCCTTATGAAGCAGACAGCCCCTCGTGGTCTCCATATTGGAGACACAATTCCAGTTTTACGGGCTGAGAAAAATAGAGGTTACCAGAGATCACATAAGTTATGGCATAGACACACATGAGCAGCCAGATTAAACCAAAGTCAATGCAGGTAACTTAATACGAAGATCAATCTCTAGGACTTCTTACTTCTTACTTCTTACTCCAGCAGTTCCTTCCCGGGATAGTAGGGGATGCTGACAGTTACAAACCCCGAGTAGTTTGACCGATAACTTGTACTAGCTGCTCTTATTCCTCACAGATGCCCTTCACTGCTAGGAACTACAGTTTCTTATACATCGGAAAAGTAAAGAGAGAGAGAGAGAGAGAGAGAGAGAGAGAGAGAGAGAGAGGATAGCACAGAAGGTACAGCAGAAACCAGACTTTATAAGAGATTACAGAGATACGAGAAATTACCTGAGTGAAATGCAGTGGGCAGGGAACTTAGAAATATATATGTAGCTGGGAAGGGTGATGACCTGGAGTATGCTTGGAGGGTGTTCCAGGGGTCAATGCCCCAGCGAACCGATCCATGACTAGGCCTCGCGGTGGATCAGGGCCTGATGAACCAGGCTGTTACTGCCGACCGTACGCAAACCGACGTACGAACCACAGCCCGGCTGGTCATATACTGACAGAAACACTGATGGAACAACCGTAGAAGTCTTCAAGAGGAAACTGGACAAGTATCTTAACCAGGTGCCAGATCAACCAGGCTGTGATGGACATGTAGGGCTGCGGGCCACCAACAGCACCAGCCTGGTTGAATAGGCAAGAACCAGACGAGCGTGGCCCATGGCCGGGCTCCGAGAGTAGAAAAACTCTCAGAACTCATCAAAAGGATTTTTAGTGTACTGGAAGCCTGAGACTAGAAGGGAAGCAACACACGAACTCCATTAGATCAAGAAGTATCTTTGGGAAAGGAAGCAAAGAGTTATTGCACCCAAAATAGTTGTTAGAACTGCGAAGTGTAACAAGTGGGTTTCTACAAGAACGGCTCTTAGGACCAGTACTATTTCTGGTTTATGTGAGTGACTTACCAGATGACTGGGTTAGATGTATCTCTGTTGTGATGTAAAATTAATGATAATTGAAACATGAAGGCAGGGAAAAACTGCAAACTGATTTAGACTAACTGCAAGATTTCTAAGACAAGTGATTGCTGGTATTTAATCCCACTAAATTTAAGGTTATAAAGATTGGAGAAAGGGCCAGAAGACCGGACACGAGTGCAAACTCGGGGAGACAGAGGCAGCAGACCTCAAAGATAAATAACCTAGGAATGAGGATAATAGTGTCTAGCAAATATCTCGAGAGGTTTACATCAACCGACAGCGTAGCTGTGAGTGTCCGGAAACGAGCACGTTGACAAAGCTGGAAGTTAAGACAAATATGAGTTACAGGGACGTAAGGAAGTATTCCTAGTCTCAGAGTGGTTGGCAAGTGAAATTATCTCAACGAAGAAGTAGTGAAGGCAGGCTCCATGCAGAGTTTTAAGAGCAGGTAGAATAGGACCCACGAGGTTACAAGTGAATCTGGCGAGCGAAGAGTTGACAGGAGAGACCAGGAACTGGGACTCTAGTCCCAGTTCCTGGTCTCGCCTGTCAACCATATATAGGTGAATACACACAATATACTCAACAAACATGCGGAATCACTATAAAATACATCAGACAAATAAAGGTACACAATTACTCCACAAGTCAATAGAGACTGATAACAATAACACAAAGACGCCCAGGATATGACGTGTCACTAACCTTAACAACATCCGCTCTCAACTACACTATACATACACACACACACACACAATCAGGGTCATGACCTGTAAAAAATCCCTAAAAACACTTCTGGGTGATTAATTAACACACAACTATTGGAAATAAAAAAAAGATATAAATGATTACAATTAGGGTAAGATGAGTGCAAGTCTGCTAAAAGATTTGACAGTGTCAATGACTTTTTCACGTTAGCCATGCATTTAAAAATCACATTTTCTTGAATTCCGTTTGTATCTTATATATATTGTATCTTACAATTTAATAAAATTTATATTACATATTAATTATACTGTATACTTAACATATTTTACATTTTTATATATTATTATTTACTGATTTGTTTATACAATTTTTTTTTTCATACAGCCGTCCTGTGTACATACACCAAGAGGTGTTATGTCTTAGCGGATACTGTACACTGAGAGTTTACATTAATCCCTTCTTTAGGATTAAGGTATTCTTAACTAGTAATGAACCGGTAACATGCAGCCTCAGTGACCCTCGTGTAACCCATAGTCTTTAAACAACCTACTGACAGAACTTGTAGACTCGTCCTGTTGTGTGAGGATACTACGTTGATCCTTGACAGATGATGTATAGACGTGACCTTGACACTAAGTTTAGTATTACCTGTGATGCTCATTTTAAAATATCTATTTGTAACCAAGAGAAATCATGGCAACTTAGTGGCAGCTGTCATTCGACACTAGAAGGATGGTTACGTGGTGGCAACAGGTGGTGGTTATTGCCTGTTCCTCGAATGTGTCGTCAACAAATCACCACAATGACTGCTACTGTTACGCGACAGACATTTCCATGTATAAAGGTAGAAGGAATGCGTTCTATTCGAACATTTCACCAACTGTTGATGAAATAACACGCATGTGCAACACCTGGGTATCTTAATAAAGAAACGTTTCGCTAGCTCAGGAGTCTTTATCACGTAATTATGAAAATGATAAAGCATGCTGCGCAGGCGAAACATCTCTTAATAAAGATACCCAAGTGTTGCACATGTGGATTATTCATCAACTTATCAGTATAATACTACTGGTAAAATACCATTGCCTACTGTTCCAGTACCATACAGTGAAAATTTACCAATTCCCAGTACATCTCTGCAGAAGAGACCTCAAAAGCATCCCCTACATCTTCTGAAGGTGATGCTGTTACATTTAATGAAACAATAAAAATCTCCACATTTCTCTAATCAGCAGGAACTAGATAACTTAATTAAGGACTTAGGTCTTAATAAATCCAGTACAGGAGTGTTGACATCTCATCGCGATGAGTTGACACTATATCCTAGTTGTACTTATTGGACATTGGCATCATGCTATTGAAATATGAGCCCCAGGTCCTTGACATGTGTCTGTCCGTTATAATACGACACCCTGGTCTTTGAGGTGCGTGTACCCGTAATGGTGTGTGTGTATGCTGTGAGGCACTGTTGATTGTCATGATGTAGTAGTGAAAAAATACAATGCCCTGGGGTGAAGGGGAATTCTCCTGTTGGGAGGGAGGATGAAGTTTGTCGTTGGAATGAGGGGGGGGGGGGCTACTGTTGGGGAGGGGAAGGATGAAGTCTGTCGTTTGAAGGAGGAAGCCTACTGTTGGGGAGGGGGAGAATGAGGTCTGTCGTTAGTGAGAGGAAGCCTACTGTTGGGGGAGGAGGAAGTTTGATGTTGGAGGAAGGAGGAAGTCTGTTATTGGGGATAGGAAGGAGAAGGGACATGCTGGAAAGGATAATTCAACATCGTGACAGTCAACATGGAAACGAATGTATTTACGAATGTAATAGAAGTGATCAAAGCCCCAAAGCCAGAAACATTTTCAATAAAGGCGTCCTAAGTGAATGCATTCGAGTCCATTTCACTTAAGCTTCAACCAGCAATCATGTTCGTCGGTATTAACCTCTTACGATACCCAAGTATGCCCACTGGCTACAGCCCAGCCATTGAGAGCTTTCCTAATGTATGCCACGCGAAAGAAATCTTCCAATCACACCATGAGCGTGATTCAACACAAGGGTGTTAGAGGCTCAATGTTCTGCCTGCTATTCGCTGTCGTACTCACACCATTGGTGATTGCACATTGGAGAGCATAGAGGAGAATGACAATATTAATCCAGTGTATAATAAATTAGACAAAAGACCTGAAAATGACTCGCCCTAGCATGGGTTAGCAGACCTACCCGTGTTCCTCCATTCTTGTTTTCAAGAGCTGAGGCAGACAATAGGGCTGCTCACATTACCTCTGTCTTATTTTTTTTTTTTACCAGTTTTTGAACTTTAGGCACCACCGCCATCACCTCCACCTGCATCCTAAGGTTCCATCTGCAATTTAACGTTTCACCATCACTGAACCTAGGTAAAATGAGTCATAGTCTGAAAACTAACCTAACGCAATCTACCTTA
The DNA here is from genome assembly GCF_038502225.1 of Cherax quadricarinatus. Classification (NCBI taxonomy): domain Eukaryota; kingdom Metazoa; phylum Arthropoda; class Malacostraca; order Decapoda; family Parastacidae; genus Cherax; species Cherax quadricarinatus. Next base: position 11,241,493 of record NC_091357.1, read on the forward strand.
ACCTAGCTTAAATCTAACCAAACCTAACATAAGCTAATCTAACCTACATTTTTATATGAGCGTTATTTTCACGTGACCACGACCTGTCACCCTTCACCACCATCATGCGTTGTGAGCCTGTCACCTTTAATGCAGGCAGACACAGGGAGATGGATGGACGTCCTTCCACATACATTACAGGTTGTTACCTAACATACTTTGTGTCCGGGCAAAACAACAAGTACATAATGAGTTCACCAACGGGCAGACGGCAGTGCCTCACCAGACACTGATTAGCTGGCTGGTTTATAAGGTTTAAACTCTGTCAACTACAAGAGGGTAAGTAAGGCTACAAGTTGCCTGTACATCACCAGCAAGGGATACTGTAACCTTTAAAATAGGGATTAAATTCAACTTATATACAGAGGCACATACCTTTCAATGTATATTCACACACACCTCTCGATGTACATTCAGATATACACCTCTCGATGTATATACAGATACACACCTCTCGATGTATATACAGATATACACCTCTCGATGTATAAACAGATACACACCTCTCGATGTATATACAGATACACACCTCTCGATGTATATACAGATATACACCTCTTGATGTATATACAGATATACACCTCTCGATGTATATACAGATACCTTTCGATGTATATACAGATACCCCTCGATGTATACAGATGCACACCTCTTGGAGTCTCGGTGTATATACAATGATACATATCTCAGTGTATATACATTGCGGCATATACACATCTCGAGTTTATGTGTATATACAAAGATACACACTTCTCAGTGTGTGCATGCATACATAGTCTCGGTACACTTCTGTGTATATCCTTCACCAGAAAACTGACTGGGAGGCTGCGCACCTTTCACAACGACGTACGACACTAAATTTATTACCTGCTAATTTGTCGTGGGGGTTCTTAAGGAGATATGACGCAGCAACTATGTTGACAAATTAGTCAGTTATATATGATTTATTCAGCCACCTTTCGAAGACGCGGGTGTAACACTTACCTGGAGGAGTGTATCTAGAGGGTGTTTCAGGGGTCAACGCCCCCGGCCATATGGACATTACGGCACTTGTTTAAAACCCGATTAAATTCAAGGTATAATTAATGCGTCACCTGCAGGCGAGCTACACTTCAAGAATGGAAGGAGGGCAAGGAAGAAAGGCAGGGGAGAAAGGCAGGGGAGAAAGGCAGGGGAGAAAGGCAGGGAAGGAAGGCAGGGATGAAAGGCAAAGAAGGCAGGAAAGGAAGGCAGGGAAGACAGAGGAGCTGGTATTACTCTGGAACTTAAACGAGAAAGATATTTGACACGTAGATCCTGGGGAAATTTGTCCCAAACCTGCACATTGAAATCACTCCATATGAAAGTACGAGGCTTGGGAGGCGGTGCAAAATACTTTCAGTGAAAAGTAGCGAGACAATAAGTGAACTCATAAAAGTAATGGGAACCACGACTCTTCAACACCCTCCTATCATGCATGAAAAATAATTACCATCAAACCTTTAATTGTCTTCAAGACAGCTCGATAAGTGCAGAGAGACCACGACTCTTCAACAACCTCCAGTCGTGCTTAAGGTAATCAATCACCAACAAACCCCAGGCTGAATTCAAGAGAGCCTGGTAAGTTCCTAAAGTCAGCTCTTGATCAGACGGGCTGTGCTGCATACGTTGGACTGGGTGCGGAGGATACCAACAGCCTGACTGATCAGGCAAGTAACCAGGAGGCCTGGGACCGGGCCAGTGACCACCGGAAGCGAGTACAGATAATTTATGAGCAACCCCGATAAAAATCTGATTTTCCTGGATATAATCTGATTGCCTCTCTTCCCCACTAATACTGTATATATATGTTTATGCGCCTTCCCCTAAATATAACAATAATTATATTTATTATTATTGTTAATATTCGCGGGAGCGCTAAACTTGTAGGAAACGTATAGCACCTGAGGGAATGAGGTAATCGGGTTCGATCCAAGGAGAGGATAGGGTCGTTTCCTTCAAATTCAAATTCAAAGTTTATTCTCTATAAGGATTACAATGCTGAGTTTACAGAATTTGGTTATTGTATTGTTTACATGTAGTAAAATAATAATTACAGTGTACCACTAGAACACCTAGCATGGCTAGGCATTTCGGAAGAGCTCTTTCACCAGCACCTCATGATATATATAAAGAGCGGAATATTACTTGAAAATAATAATATAATCCGTTATTATTAGGTTGACTACTAACTCTTGTCTATAATTCTACATTTTCAGAAAAGTGTACACTAAAGAAAATCTAAACTCATAAGGCACTTTGGTGAAAAAATATACTCTAAAAAAATCATTTTCTTACCTCATAAGACACTGCTGGTGGAAAAAAAATTGTGCATGCAAATAAATTATTTTATAAGATTTTAAGTCAAATTGTTATACGATGAGGCAGTAACATCACCCTCCTCACCGGCGGTCAAAACCCAACTGACCAGATCAGCTGATTTCACTGCCCATCTGTAAATAAAACAGCTGCCAAGAAATTAATTTCTTCCTTTTATATTTATTTATAACGATTACCATGTACCTCTGATGATAATCACAAAACGAAGCTTCAAAAATCTAAAATTTACGATGATTGAAGCATGGGTGAAAAAACAAAAACTGAGTATAGGTAAAGTTATTGACGGGACGACACCTGGCAAGAATATACTACGCTCCAGTAATAATAATAATAATAATAATAATAATAATAATAATCTTTATTTCTACCATTACACGATACAACTGAGACAGACTTATATGACATCATTGCCATACTATATAGAAAGCCCCTGGCTATGTAGAGTATTTCAGGCAACTTAGGTTATTCCTGTCCCCCAGGATGCCACCCACAACATTCAACACCCCACAGGCACGTTGCCGTCCTTCTTGTTTCGGAGCCACTCAGGTTTCAGGATGTTTTACTTACTGTGGATTGCATGGAGAGGCACGTCTAGCCGAAACTGTCTCCTCTCTCTATCAAATTCCCCCTTAGCAATAAAGGAATGGAACAGACTGCCTGCACATGTCAAAGCCAGTCAAAGCATGAACCAGTTCAAGAAGAGAGCCAAAAGGTGCCTATTTTTATTAAAGATTCGCCGGTATTCTCCCGGCCCGGGCTTTTTCCAAGTGGTGGCCCGGCCTTGGCTCCCTCTTTAGGGAGTGTCTGAGACCGAAGTCTCCCATGGGAGGAGGCACAAGTACCCCCTCATCTTTGGGACCAACTGTCCCTTCTCTGGTCTGCCATCCCCACCCCAAAGCGGATAATGGGAATGACAGTCTTGTGAGCTGTAAGCTCGGACTCAGGCACCTACCCTACCCTAGAAGGGTTAGGCATGGTGTCGATCAAAGGTGCCTAATGACTGTAGCGACAGAGGGGGAGAAGAATTATTTTTATTTTTTTTAACTAACACATATGTAAATATAAATAACTCATTTTACCTTATTCCTAGTATATCTCCTTTATAGTATAATAATAAGAAATTATTTCCTTTATAGTAAAATAATAAGGTATTAAAAGGACCCCAATGAAAATAAGTCACTGACTTTTTTGGGTCATCCTAGGTTCACTACACATATGCTGCTAAGTATGACAATCTATGTAACTGTATTTGTATATACCTGAATAAACTTACTAGCAAAGGCGCGCTGCTCCCTGGTTTGCTCAAGAATAAGTTTGGCTAACTTAAGTGCTGACGAAGCTGACTGACCCTGACCCCTCACCACCACCCGTTTCCATGGGTGGAAAGTTGTCCTGCATGTGTTCCAGAGTTTGTGCCCCCCACCCCCCATTTTATATTAGATGGTTATATTCATAACCATAATTTACAAAGGGGTTGGAGGGGTAAGCCAGCAGAAGGCCTCGGTCAGATTACCAAAAGCTCCAGCGACGGGTCATCACATGACTAAGTCCTGAGTCATGAAACACTTGTTCTGTTTCCTGACAAATCTCACCACACCTAACCCATGACGAGTAAGAAATCTAAACGGGGATCCGTGATTAATAGTTTCCGTAGAAGTAGGGCCATTTTGGAATGTCATATTGCACGAGTCAGACCTCAGCTTCTTGCAGATACACTCACGAAGCTGTGCAGTAGTAAAAGTGTGTCGATACTCTATGTCAATGGAATGAGCAATTCGCAAGCAACGCTGTAAAGATAGTATGGGCACGTTTTGCAGGGTATACTCGGTGGCCAAAAGCCTAACACACGCCGGTGGTATGACTAGCTAGCACTACAACAAAGCTCAACACATAAATAGCTTGGAGCAGTAACACGCAAAAAATAAGCAGGCTTTCCAGCGCAACAATGTAAGCAGGATCGTAGAGACAATG
>NC_091357.1:11250860-11313360 GCF_038502225.1 Cherax quadricarinatus
CGTGAGCTTTATCATACCTCTTCTTAAAGCTATGTATGGATCCTGCCTCCACTACACTACCCCGACTTACGTATGTATACGTATGTTTGTGAATGTTTAAACAATAACAGTGACACTTTCAGACAATTCACATAAAGTTGCTTAACAAACAACATATGTATTTCGGCAAATTATGACCTTCCAAGGCCAAAATCAATCCAAAATTTTCTCCATGAAAGCTTGAATAAGTATAAGTATTAAGTGTGCATGTAAGCAATTCAATAATTTTTTTTAAAGTTTGGGTTTATAACATTCCATTTTTTTTTACACTGGATAGCGTCACACACACACATCCCGGCCGGGGTATGGTTTGGTATGCTATGTGCACATAAAAGTACATTATGTATATTTAACTTAAGATAGACCAATAAAAGTCAAACACTGTGACTTATTTCTGATCAGCAGACATTTTCCAATTATATCACAAAAACCAAGTTGATAAATAAAATTGGCATATTAAAATATACACAATTTAAACCCAGGGAAAAAGCCTCCATTGAGGAAAACATACCAGCAACAAAAATTTAAAGCCTAACAGAAGAACCATTCTAAAAGTTATTGCACATGATCCAAGAAAATTTGTTGTCGAGCTTTATAAAGTCATGACTTAATAATTCTCTACACAACTGGCAATGCTGGGTCGGCAGGGCAGCCCTCTGGGTCCTTGGCCTCTGACCTCACACACATTAATGGTCACTTGCATATTCCTCTCACTTACCCATCAGGCAATGGGTATGCAGGTATGCTGGATGATAGGTCTGTCCTTTCTGCGTTCTGTGATGTCTGGGAGACGAGGTGGTGAACTCTCACTCTTAAAAGAGTAAACGTTGCAATACTGTGGCCGGAACACCTATGATATAACTTACGTTGGACAGAAAACCAAAGTTATTTCCGTCCATCCTGGACCGTTAGAACGGACCATAAGCTAAAACGTCGTCGTCTGAAGTCCAGAGTATAATAATAATAATAATAAAGTAATAATAATATTTTAGCATGCTACAATGTTTATATAGAGATGTGTGACACTTAGGTGTGCACGCAGAAAGCCCATAGTTTTGCAGAGCATTTCGGGTTATTTGAGAGGTCTTACTCTATAAATGTGGTCCCTTTCTCTTTGAACTGGACTCATGACCTGGATGGCGTCACTGTACAACGGGACTCATGACCTGGGAGGCGTCACTGTACAGCGGGACTCATGACCTGGGAGGCGTCACTGTACAGCGGGACTCATGACCTGGATGGCGTCACTGCACAAGACTCATGACCTGGATGGCGTTATCATACCATACCCTCTACAGCTGTTGTTCAGAGCTGAATAACCCTCACAGGTTTAACACTTTTACTGGGTATAAAAAGAATATATTACAATTAGGTTTGGATATGAGCAGGACTTGCCTAGTATAGACCAGTAGGCCTGTTTAAGTGTTCCTCCACTCTTATATTTTTGAAATCCCGATGAAAAAATTCCTTACACTAATGTTGGACACAAGCAGTTACAGTATTATTCTTTCCTGAGCCACTCAGAGGGCTCGATAGGACATAGACTGAAAGAATACGACCTGGAGCAAGGAGTCATAGATGGAAGGTAAAGTCTCAAGTGAGTCACACAGCTGCCAGAAAGTACTTCAGCCTGAGAGAAGTTAGGTTGTGGAAAATATGGACGAGGATTTGCTGGAAGTTCATGCACAATGAGGACAAATTCCAACTACTCCGTTATGGAAAACTGGAGGAGATAATAACTACAACAGAGTATACTACTGACTCCGGCCATACAATAGAGCGGAAAAATAATGTAAGGGACCTGAGAAGTAATGTCTGAGGATCTCACTTTCAAGGATCACAACAGTGCCACGATCGCACGTGCAAAGAAAATGATAGGATGGATAATGAGAACTTTCAAAACGAGAGATGCCAAGCCCATGATGATCCTTTTCAAATCACTTGTTCTCTCTAGGCTGGAATACTGCTGTACATTAACATCTCCATACAAAGCAGGTGAAATCGCAAATCTAGAGAGTGTACAGAGATCCTTTACTGCACGTATAAGTTCTGTCAAGCACCTTAACTACTGGGAACGCTTGGAAGCACTTGACTTGTACTCGTTGGAACGCAGGAGGGAGAGATATATCATAATCTACACTTGGAAAATCTTGGAAGGAATGGTCCCAAATCTGCACACAGAAATCACTCCCTACGAAAGTAAAAGACTGGGCAGGCGATGCAAAATGCCGCCAATAAAAAGTAGGGGCGCCATTGGTACACTAAGAGAAAACACCATAAGTGTCCGGGGCCCAAAACTGTTCAACAGCCTCCCATCAAGCATTAGGGGAATTGCCAATAAACCCCTGGCTGCCTTCAAGAGAGAGCTGGACAGATACCTAAAGTCAGTGCCGGATCAGCCGGGCTGTGGCTCGTACGTCGGACTGCGTGCGGCCAGCAGTAACAGCCTAGTTGATCAGGCCCTGATCCATCGGGAGACCTGGTCATGGACCGGGCCGCGGGGGCGTTGATCCCCGGAATAACCTCCAGGTAACCATTTTAAAGAGTGTGATGGCTAGCCGTGTGACCATAGTCGCCATGGGAGGCTAGGAGCCGAGACGACCTTAACAAATAAGTTATGTGAATACTTGCAAATGATGCTTTTCCATTATCTACCTGGAGTTCATTACCTTTGTACCTTGTTCAGCTATGAAAACTTTGGGACCCAGTCCCTGGGCCCATTATGTACCTCTGTAATCCTTTGAATACCGCCCACAGGATGGGTATGGGGTGCATTATAGATATTAAACTAAAAAAAAACTAACCATTGGAAAGTTTTCCTGGATAAATAACTCATCCTCTGAAGAAATAACTTTTACACCTAACACAGTGATACTGTACTATCCTGCACAGTCATCAACAAACACCAGTTGTTTACAGGTGATTCCAACCTTTTGTCCACCAGACAACTGCGCGTGCATGAAATTCATAATGATTTATATTTACCAAATACAGAAACTGTTTTTAAAAGGACTTAACTGCAGTAATCACATGTGGCAATATCATCGAATCCTTTGCAACATCACGGAAATCGCGATAATGCATATTTTACGTAGAAAAATAAATGATACAGCCTTATCTTGTATGTAAATATTAGTGGAGTGAGCAAGAGAGGTTTGGCAACTCTAACAGTGAAGAAGGTAAACAGTGAACTGTGCTGGAGTGGTGGTCAGTAGGTGGCTACACTGCAAGGGGAGTGTGTGCACCGTCACTTTTCTCCCATAATCCACCATTTTTAGCACTGTCCAAAATGCCGAACTGTCCCAAGTGTAGCAAGCCAGTGTACTTCGGTGAGTTTCCTCTATGCTATGTTCTGTTTTAAAGCTAAAATCAAACGATATAGGTCGAGATATCTAATCTTATGTTATAGTGGGAAGTTTCTCTATTTGCATTATTTTCATCGCATTGGTTGTTTTATTTTGGACTGTTTCGAGGTTGCAAGAACCAATGATATAGGCAAGGCGATGATAGAAGTCTCACCCGGTGTGCATGACTTATGGGTGTGCATCTGTGTACACATACTGTATATAGCTGCCTGGGTGGGTGTGTCTGTGTGCACGTATGTTTAGCCGGTGAACCCCCTGATCAAACATTCCTGTCAGCGCCTTGATCAGCTACACTGTTGGTGCTCGCTACACACAACTTCGACCTAAGCATCACAACCTAATTGAATGGAAATTTCCTTCAGGAACTTGTGAAGTTTCTTCTTGAAGACCCCAAAGGGGTACCATAAATTTAAATCGTCTGAATTTATATTTTTACATTTAATGTTTATAACTTGAGAACACCATATTAGATAGGTTTCAAATTTTCTCCATTGATGTATTGTTACTAGGGGGTAAGTTAGTGCAACTACTGCAGTTCAGGTGCCCTCTGTGAGGGGCTCTTGATCCAAGGAAATCGACCTGCCCTCCTCTTCCTTAGATCGAACCTGAATGCCTCCTATTCCTTCCCTAAGTGCTGCATGACCCCTATGTATTTAGTGCTTCCCAGGAATGTAACAATATCCTGAAAAAAACGCTCTTCTGATCAGCCTCAAACTTTAATGCTGATGCACCTTATGGACAGAATGGTACCCATTAATTTACACTTTGTAGATGCAAATTTGACAGTTTAGTTAAATTTGGAATTGTTGGACGCTGAGCAACAGCTGAAGAATGCCTCTGCTGATCTGCTTCAAATTTTCAATTATGGTGAACTTTGTTCAAAGGAAGGGTCAAACTGATTTTGATCTTTAATTTTACAGTTTTATCATACAAATTGGCCTCCATGCAACAGCCGAAAAATGCCTTAATTAATCGGCTTCAGATCCTAAAGGTTTTTGCATCTTAAACATTTTTTTTCAATTGATCTTGGGCAGTATAGGCGTTAGTTTTCAAGTTTTATTATAGAAATTGCAAAAAATTGGTTTTCATATAATAATTTGTGAATGCCTCATCTGATCACCTTAAACTCTTCAACATCGCTAACTTGAGAATGTAACTTCTGACCGGCTTCAAACTTAACGTGCTGTATTTGAGATACTAGAGAATGCGTCTTCTGACTGGCTCTAAACTTTCGACGCTTGGTTCATGTTGGACTGTGTAGGTACCACTTTGCCATTTTTATTGAAGTTAGGATATTAGTATCAGTGGGATAACTTGTAAATGCCTCTTCTAATTTGCTGCTTCAAATTTTCGATGCTGCACCAGTTCCATTCCTTTTTCGTGCATTGAGGTAGAAAAGCTTAGGTTTATGTGATACGGGGATACCTTTATGGGATAGAACAGCAACCGATGTAGGTGAGTACGAAACGTGTGAATATACACATACACATAGGATCCATACATAACGTTAAGTAAAGGTACAATAAGGGTTTTGGAGCAGGGAGAAAACAGATCTAGTAGCGATCAGCGAAGAGGCGGGGCCAGGAGCTGTGAATCGACTCCTGCAACCACAAATAGACACAGGTTATTACAGGAGCTGTGAATCGACCACTCGAACTACATACAGGTGAGTACACATACACACACTAGCCAAGTGTTCATTTGATAAAAACCTAAGGCAAAGAGTAACTACAGCCAAGTGCATTGACTCGGACTTGGAGGCAAACTCAGTGCAACATAGTATGTTACTCATCAACTTGTTAATTCTGGTTACTATTAATGTATGATAAACCAGACCAGATTAGTACAACTGTGAGTACAACTGCGAGAGTACACACTTCGGGACCATGCTAACAGCAGGAAGAGATAAGATAAACGTACATGTTGGAGTGAGTGCTACATCCGAACACATTACTGTCTCGGCTGTATCCCGCCGAGGCAGGGTGACCTAGAAAGAAAAACGAAAGCTTTTCTTTTTAAAATCAGTAATTTATTCAGAAGGGGTTACTAGCCCATTTTAGTCTCCTCTCACGACACGCATGGCTTACGGAGGAAGAATTCTTTTCTACTTCTCCATGTAGATAAGAGGAAACAAAGGAAAACAAAAACTATTAAGAAAATAAAGAAATTCCAGTATATATATATATATATATATATATATATATCTATATATATATATATATATATATATATATATATGGTGTGTGTGCACTGATCAGCATACTAAATTACATATTTTGATCAGCAACAACAGCAATGGTAACAGCAGGAAAAGCAGAATGAGGCGCAGCAGCAGGCGGGGATTGCAACATGGAGTAAGAGGGAGGCCAGATGGTGGAAGGAGGGGTCTAGGTCAGTGCTTTCTCATGAGCTGCTGTACCATCTGCTGTGTTCCTACACTATCTGCTGTGTACCTGTACCACTTGAGGGTACCTGCACCACCTGAAGGGTACCTGCACCACCTGGGAGTACCTGCTGGTACGTAAATAGTTGATGTAGGTAAGGGTAAGAGGCAGAGAAGGCCACGTCACTCAATTGTTAAACTGGAAATATCTTGCAGATTTAAGGGAGGAATGTCCGACTCTACTAAGAGACCTGACCTTAGTTGTACCGCCTGAGCAGCTAGTCTATTGTGCACCCAATACTCGCATTGTGAGAGGTAGCGCAAAACGAATAAGGCTTACAGAGATCTCGCTGTATCTTTATCAAACGCCATTAAGCATTGTTGTATTAACATTATAGTCATTTCATATATTACAGTTACTTTATGTAACTAATATACACCATACAATATGGGCATACAATCTCAAGAAAATCACTCGTCATTTTTTTTGTTGGTCTCTAAAAATCGTTTCATGTATTCGATGCAAAATGTGGATATATCAAGGTTTCAGATATTAACAACGAAGTGGTTTTCCATATCCTGTAGCGTTTGCATGGAGGTGTGTCTGCAAGGATGATGTTTGGACACTCAGTATTCCAGAGTATAGCCATCTCTCTCTACACTCTGCAGATATCAATGGCATCTCCATCCAAATTTCTGGCATTCCTCCCATTGTGCCTGCCTAGTAGCCTTCCCGCCTGCATGGCAACATTCTCGCTCTTTGGATTGCCACACAGGCCTGAAACAGTAAAGTGACAGCCCATGGGCCTGTGGTAGTTAGGTGTAGTTTTCCGACCATAGGTATGTATTAGTTAGGTGTTGCAACAAGATCACGATAAACAAGTGATATTGTGGAAAAAGTAAACTTCCAAGCACTTTCGTGATTTCTTACAACACAGTTGTGTTTTCCAAACCTTAAGTCAGGCTGAATTAAGGCAGGGGCTTTAGGGGCTGCAGCGCAGGGGCCTCCGCCAGCTAGAGGGCCTCCGCCAGCTAGAGGGCCTCCAGACATTAAGTAAAAAGTGTTCACAATTTGTTTCTAAGAAATTACGCAAAGCAAATGTTTGAATTTTAAGTGTGGTTAGCACTGTAAAAATTTAATATTTCTTTAAGTTTTTGCCTTTTAAAAATATCACTGGGAACCTCACAGTACCTGTAGCCCAGGGGCCTCACAGTACCTGTAGGCCAGGGGCCTCACAGTGCCTGTAGCCCAGGGGCCTCACAGTGCCTGTAGCCCAGGGGCCTCACAGTGCCTGTAGCCCAGGGGCCTCACAGTACCTGTAGCCCAGGGGTCTCACAGTACCTGTAGCCCAGGGGCCTCACAGCACCTGTAGCCCAGGGGTCTCACAGCACCTGTAGTCCAGGGGCCTCACAGCACCTGTAGCCCAGGGGTCCCACAGCACCTGTAGCCCAGGGGCCTCACAGTACCTGTAGCCCAGGGGCCTCACAGTACCTGCAGCCCAGTGGCCTCAGTACCTGTAGCCCAGGGGCCTCACAGTACCTGTAGCCCAGGGGCCTCACAGTACCTGTAGCCCAGGGGCCTCACAGTACCTGTAGCCCAGGGGCCTCACAGTGCCTGTAGCCCAGGGGCCTCACAGTGCCTGTAGCCCAGGGGCCTCACAGTACCTGTAGCCCAGGGGTCTCACAGCACCTGTAGCCCAGGGGCCTCACAGCACCTGTAGCCCAGGAGCCTCACAGCACCTGTAGCCCAGGGGCATCACAGCACCTGTAGCCCAGGGGCATCACAGCACCTGTAGCCCAGGGGCATCACAGCACCTGTAGCCCAGGGGCATCACAGGCCCTGTAGCCCAGGGGCATCACAGCACCTGTAGCCCAGGGGCATCACAGCACCTGTAGCCCAGGGGTCTCACAGCACCTGTAGCCCAGGGGCCTCACAGTACCTGTAGCCCAGGGGTCTCACAGTACCTGTAGCCCAGGGGTCTCACAGTACCTGTAGCCCAAGGGCCAACAAAATCTTAAACCGGCTCTGCCTTAGGTAAATATTAGCTAGGTATTGTTTACCTAAGATGGGTATTTTTCAGTTATGTGTCTTTAAACTTAAGAAAACTTAACCTAAAATGAAGAAAACAGGGAGAAAAGATTTGTCCCTGTATTGAGGCCATGGTGGTGGAGGTCAACACACTGTGTTAAGTTCAAACATGGTAAGAGCCCACATAAAAATTAAATGAATGTTTTGCTTCGTTGGTCGAGTTAAATCCGGATGCAAGATTAACGTGTGTGTGCTTCTTGTCATGTAAGTATAAATAATAATAATATAATTAATAAAGTTTGAGTACCACCCTCCTTGCTTTTTTATCGTTGTCCTGTATTTTATTTGAGGATGATAGGCAAGTTTTTTTTATTTCTTCCTCTCCTCACACATGTTTGTAAGCAACGTATTACGAGTGTTTCTGTGAAATATTAAAACGTCAGTAACCATACATTCACTGCACGTCCACACATTTACTGAGCCTGCACTTTGTACCTCTACAGCTGAACGGAAGACCTCCCTGGGTAAGGACTGGCACTCGTTCTGCCTCAAGTGTGAGAAGTGTAGCAAGACTCTGACTCCAGGTAGCCATGCTGAACACGAGGGCAAACCTTACTGCACCACACCCTGTTATGGTGCCCTCTTTGGTCCAGGAGGTGAGTATTGGTGTGTGTGTGTGTGTGTGTGTGTACTCACCTAGTTGAGGTTGCGGGGGTCGAGTCCGAGCTCCTGGCCCCGCCTCTTCACTGATCGCTACTAGGTCACTCTCCCTGAGCCGTGAGCTTTATCATACCTCTGCTTAAAGCTATGTATAGATCCTGCCTCCACTACATCGCTTCCCAAACTATTCCACTTACTGACTACTCTGTGGCTGAAGAAATACTTCCTAACATCCCTGTGATTCATCTGTGTCTTCAGCTTCCAACTGTGTCCCCTTGTCCCTGTGTCCAATCTCTGGAACATCCTGTCTTTGTCCACCTTGTCAATTCCTCTCAGTATTTTGTATGTCGTTATCATGTCCCCCCTATCTCTCCTGTCCTCCAGTGTCGTCAGGTTGATTTCCCTTAACCTCTCCTCGTAGGACATACCTCTTAGCTCTGGGACTAGTCTTGTTGCAAACCTTTGCACTTTCTCTAGTTTCTTCACGTGCTTGGCTAGGTGTGGGTTCCAAACTGGTGCCGCATACTCCAATATGGGCCTAACGTACACGGTGTACAGGGTCCTGAATGATTCCTTATTAAGATGTCGGAATGCTGTTCTGAGGTTTGCTAGGCGCCCATATGCTGCAGCAGTTATTTGGTTGATGTGCGCTTCAGGAGATGTGCCTGGTGTTATACTCACCCCAAGATCTTTTTCCTTGAGTGAGGTTTGTAGTCTCTGACCCCCTAGACTGTACTCCGTCTGCGGCCTTCTTTGCCCTTCCCCAATCTTCATGACTTTGCACTTGGTGGGATTGAACTCCAGGAGCCAATTGCTGGACCAGGTCTGCAGCCTGTCCAGATCCCTTTGTAGTTCTGCCTGGTCTTCGATCGAGTGAATTCTTCTCATCAACTTCACGTCATCTGCAAACAGGGACACCTCAGAGTCTATTCCTTCCGTCATGTCGTTCACAAATACCAGAAACAGCACTGGTCCTAGGACTGACCCCTGCGGGACCCCGCTGGTCACAGGTGCGCACTCTGACACCTCGCCACGTACCATGACTCGCTGCTGTCTTCCTGACAAGTATTCCCTGATCCATTGTAGTGCCTTCCCTGTTATCCCTGCTTGGTCCTCCAGTTTTTGCACCAATCTCTTGTGTGGAACTGTGTCAAACGCCTTCTTGCAGTCCAAGAAAATGCAATCCACCCACCTCTCTCTCTCTTGTCTTACTGCTGTCACCATGTCATAGAACTCCAGTAGGTTTGTGACACAGGATTTCCCGTCCCTGAAACCATGTTGGCTGCTGTTGATGAGATCATTCCTTTCTAGGTGTTCCACCACTCTTCTCCTGATAATCTTCTCCATGATTTTGCATACTATACATGTCAGTGACACTGGTCTGTAGTTTAATGCTTCATGTCTGTCTCCTTTTTTAAAGATTGGGACTACATTTGCTGTCTTCCATGCCTCAGGCAGACACTGGTCTGTAGTTTAATGCTTCATGTCTGTCTCCTTTTTTAAAGATTGGGACTACATTTGCTGTCTTCCATGCCTCAGGCAATCTCCCTGTTTCGATAGATGTATTGAATATTGTTGTTAGGGGTACACATAGCGCCTCTGCTCCCTCTCTCAATACCCATGGGGAGATGTTATCTGGCCCCATTGCCTTTGAGGTATCTAGCTCACTCAGAAGCCTCTTCACTTCTTCCTCGGTTGTGTGTACTGTGTCCAGCACTTGGTGGTGTGCCCCACCTCTCCGTCTTTCTGGAGCCCCTTCTGTCTCCTCTGTGAACACTTCTTTGAATCTCTTGTTGAGTTCTTCACATACTTCACGGTCATTTCTTGTTGTCTCTCCTCCTTGTGTGTGTGTGTGTGTGTGTGTGTGTGTGTGTGTGTGTGTGTGTGTGTGTGTGTGTGTGTGTGTGTGTGTGTGTGATACATTAATCGGGCACGGGTTAAACTAAGGGAAATGAAACTTGAAGAGCAGATCAGTTGTCATATATTTCCTATATTGTCTTAAAACCCCACTTAGCTGTCTCTCATTAATAATTAATAATAATAATCTTTATTTACTACAAGTTGTACATGTACAAGGTATACAGGCCTAGCCGACATCAATAATATACTATATCAAAAGTCCCTTGTTATGCAGAGAATTTCAGGGAAATTAGGTCGGTTTTATCCTCAGGATGCGACCCACACCAGTCGACTAACACTCAGGTACCCATTTACTGATAGATGAACAGGAACAGCAGGTGTCTTAAGGAAACACTCCCGAATGTTTTTTTCATCCGTACCGAGGATCGAACCACGGACCTCAATGTGTGAATTGAGTGCTCTTATTTACCCCGCGGCGAGGTACCCCAAGCAAGACAGTGACCCACATCATGTATCAGGCTGCCAATAGTGACCCTCACCATGTTTGAAAAAGCCAGTAATGACCGTCACCAGCACCACTGGGGCCTCCTGTGCCAGTCGTGTTTCTTAAAGACGCCATAGGTCGTTTATCGGGCTTACGATTGTCGCATCCTGTAGTCGTATGTTTCTAAACACAGTTGCCAGGGGTTATCCGCTCGGCAGGACACTTATGTTATTCAGTTAGTTAAGGCCTATATATACAGGCTCCATCTCTCTTTTCTGTTACTGTGACTTTGTAAATGGTCCAAGTCGGACCGAAACGTCTTCGTAAGCTCCTCTCTCATATGTGCGGGTTATTAGTGTAGATCACCAAGTTAGTCAGGCAGGCCACTAAGTCATTCAAGTAGTCTACTACATTAGTCACGTAGTCTACTACATTAGTCACGTAGTCTACTACATTAGTCACGTAGTCTACTACATTAGTCACGTAGTCTACTACATTAGTCACGTAGTCTACTACATTAGTCACGTAGTCTACTACATTAGTCACGTAGTCTACTACATTAGTCACGTAGTCTACTACATTAGTCACGTAGTCTACGTAATTCAGATAAGCCACTACGTTAGTCAGGTAAGCTTTGACTTTTTTGGGTTATCCTGCTCAATTTACACATATGTTAGTAGGTATGACAATTGGACTTACTGTACCTGTACCTAGGTAAACCTACTAAGTTATTCACCTAATTGTACTCGCCTAATTGTGTCTGTGTGTGTGTGTGTGTGTGCACATCCTGCTGTAGTACTCTCTGGTCTTTGACGTCAGTACAGCTCTCAGAGTGTACGGAACATATTTAACTATGTAGTTGAATATTAAAATGGTATAAAATACTGACAGGTATTCAAGTGATGGACTGATTACATCGTCTTCACATCTCTTTTGCTCCTACCAACTTTTCTGTACTTGACTGAAGAAGCCTACTGTGTAGGCGAAACGTTTCGAAATAAAGAAACCTAACTGTTGCATATGTGTCTTACCTAACAAGAACGTAGTTGTTGAATGTGCTGCATAACTTTATTGGTATTGAAGGGAGGGTACAAGGAGTAAGATAAATGACTGGTGGAATGACGAAGTAATAAGGGAGGGTACAGAGAGTAAGAGAAATGACTGGTGGAATGACGAGGTAATAAGGGAGGGTACAGGGAGTAAGAGAAATGACTGGTGGAATGACGAGGTAATAAGGGAGGGTACAGGGAGTAAGAGAAATGACTGGTGGAATGACGAGGTAATAAGGGAGGGTACAGGGAGTAAGAGAAATGACTGGTGGAATGACGAGGTAATAAGGGAGGGTACAGGGAGTAAGAGAAATGACGAGGTAATAAGGGAGGGTACAGGGAGTAAGAGAAATGACTGGTGGAATGACGAGGTAATAAGGGAGGGTACAGGGAGTAAGAGAAATGACTGGTGGAATGACGAGGTAATAAGGGAGGGTACAGGGAGTAAGAGAAATGACTGGTGGAATGACGAGGTAATAAGGGAGGGTACAGGGAGTAAGAGAAATGACTGGTGGAATGACGAGGTAATAAGGGAGGGTACAGGGAGTAAGAGAAATGACTGGTGGAATGACGAGGTAATAAGGGAGGGTACAGGGAGTAAGAGAAATAACTGGTGGAATGACGAGGTAATAAGGGAGGGTACAGGGAGTAAGAGAAATGACTGGTGGAATGACGAGGTAATAAGGGAGGGTACAGGGAGTAAGAGAAATGACTGGTGGAATGACGAGGTAATAAGGGAGGGTACAGGGAGTAAGAGAAATGACTGGTGGAATGACGAGGTAATAAGGGAGGGTACAGGGAGTAAGAGAAATGACTGGTGGAATGACGAGGTAATAAGGGAGGGTACAGTAAGAGAAATGACTGGTGGAATGACGAGGTAATAAGGGAGGGTACAGGGAGTAAGAGAAATGACTGGTGAAATGACGAGGTAATAAGGGAGGGTACAGGGAGTAAGAGAAATAACTGGTGGAATGACGAGGTAATAAGGGAGAGTACAGGGAGTAAGGGAAATGACGAGGTAATAAGGGAGGGTACAGGGAGTAAGAGAAATAACTGGTGGAATGACGAGGTAATAAGGGAGGGTACAGGGAGTAAGAGAAATGACTGGTGGAATGACGAGGTAATAAGGGAGGGTACAGGGAGTAAGAGAAATGACTGGTGGAATGACGAGGTAATAAGGGAGGGTACAGGGAGTAAGAGAAATGACTGGTGGAATGACGAGGTAATAAGGGAGGGTACAGGGAGTAAGAGAAATGACTGGTGGAATGACGAGGTAATAAGGGAGGGTACAGGGAGTAAGAGAAATGACTGGTGGAATGACGAGGTAATAAGGGAGGCTACAGGGAGTAAGAGAAATGACTGGTGGAATGACGAGGTAATAAGGGAGGGTACAGGGAGTAAGAGAAATGACTGGTGGAATGACGAGGTAATAAGGGCGATAATTCAGGATGTGAAGACATTTTTATATTATAAAACTATATAAACAAGACTGGGAGTATAGAGAGGAAGAGAGAACCTAAATAAATAATGAACTATTACAAAAGAACAAATTTTCGTATTCATGGGGAAGCGCTAAAGCCATAAGGGTCATACAGCAAGTTTAATCCAAGGAAGAGGAGGGTCGCTCCAAGTCCTTAAATCAAGAGCTCTTCATTGGCATTATGTTTGAAAACTCGAGAAAAAAAATTTGAATTGTTAACCCTTGAAGTGAGTTACCTTGATACTGGTGAAGGCTCATCATCCAGGGTATTGGAGCTATCCTCCCTGACCCCTCAAGGAAGGTTCCTTGATGTTGGTGAGGGGCTCTTGATTTAGGGAATTGGATCTGTGCTCCAGTTCCCCGAATTAAGCCTGAATGCCTTCCACATCCCCCCCCCAGGCGCTGTATAATCCTCCGGGTTTAGCGCTTCCCCCTTGATTATAATAATAATATCCTCCCTGACTCCAGTCTGATTACCTTCCATTTCCCAGGTGCTGTGGCTCATACTGGTTTAGCACTTACCCCGTAAATATCTTAATTAAGTTAAACACATGAGAAGGAATGGAGGCTGAGATCTCGTGCACAGGTAATTGAGGACACGATTTTATTAGGAGAAACAGTGCTGTATGAGCCTTGTGGGTTTAGCGCTTAGTTATGATTATAATAATTATTAGTAGGAAAGAGAAGCGAGGGGAAGGCAGTCTAGGGCCAGCCTTTTCTCTTGAATGTTTGTTCAGCCAGGCTGTTGCTTTTGACAGCCTATTATACCACATAGTCATCACAGCCTGGTTGATCTGGCATTTCGCAGAGGTAGTGATCCGGGTTCCTTCTGAGGATTTCTGTATAGAATTATTTTCAACTGAACGTAGAGCTCAGTGGTAGCGTGTTTGGCTCACAATGAAAGATCCCGGCAATGACTCCCAGGTTAGGCGAGAAGTATGAGCAGCCCTGGACTGCTCATGAGGCCATGAAGCCTGGTCACAGACCGGGTGGCGGGGGCGTTCACCCCCGAAACCCTTTCCAGGTATACTCCAACCCCCTTATATCTGACACCTCTGTTCACCCATCAGTAAATAGGTACCTAGGTATTACTGGACTATGTTAAGTAGCATCCTGGGCACGTGGAAACGTGTGGACAAGTCTCCTTACAACTAATTTTCATATTTACAAGGAAAAGAGATACTGAGGTGTTAGCTGACTATTTTGGGTCACATTCTGGAAAAGAATCCCAAAGAAAATAAGTTATATTACTTGATTTTGCTGGGTTATCCTTAATCCTAAATACACCTTTTCCAACCCTCTCCCCACAATGAAATTTGTTACTTATCTGAAAAAACTTGCAAAACAACACTAACTTGTGTCTTGTGTTTCAGGTTATGGACGCGGCGGCACCCAGAGCTTCAAGTATGAAAAGTAGTTAAAAGCAGTTAAAGTAGTTAACAAGAGTTAGAGTAGTTAAAAAGGGGAGTAACAGCAGTTAACGAGGGAAGCAGCAACAGCAGTTATTCAGAGAACCAGCAGCAACAAAGAAACAATACCAACATTCCTAGGAGCACCTGCTGGCGTCTGTGATGACTTACCCGTTGTTCCTACTGTTGCTGCAACTGCTGTTGCTGTAGTCCCTGTTGATATTTTTTGCAGTTGCTACTCCTGCTATAGCCGTTGTTGTTACTGGTGCTACTGCTGGTCTCCCGTTTTAAGAGGCATAAATTCAACTCAAGCGATGCTTCCTATAATTAACGATAATGTAAATCATAATTGCTAAGGTTTGCACACCATTATTTTACTCGAGTATTTACTGTCTTTCGAGGACAAACACATGTTTCATTGTTGACTTGGTCCCTTGACAAATACAGTTTTCTTGTAGAGTTAGTCCCCTCCATCTTTTAATCCCCTATTGCTTTGATAATATCTTGGTCCAGTAAGTTATAATCCTCTGACTCCACGTCCTTCACTTAACCTAATAATTTATGTTCAGCTTAAACCTGGCACTGGGCACCTCGTAGCTCATTGGCAGAGCATTCGGCTCACAACCAAAGAGCCTGGGTTCATTTCCGGGCGAGGTGAGACATATACACAGGTGATTTTTTTTACTGACTAATAACAAAGTTACATTTTTTTTTCGGACGAAATTCATTTCCTAGTTTGTATTCCGTGCACCTAGATTGTATTCCGTACATCTAGCTTTAGTTAACACGTGTGCAAATGTCACAGTAAAAATAAAATAAAAAAAACTTTAGACATTTATAATTTACCTGCACTATAAGATTGTTATTATTATTATTATTATTATTATTATTATTATTATTATTATTTGGACATTAAATACCTAAGTGGTTATTCAGTGCCTGAGGAAGGAAAGTTAATGAGGTTTGCTCAGAGACGAAGTCTCATTAACTTGAAACTAAGTAACAACAATAACTCGCTGGAATGTCCAATGAAATTCACCGGAGAAGAACACAAGAGACAGTTTACTGGACGTTATGAGCTTCCCAGAAATGGTGACAGAGTTCAGAGTTTTACATGAATGGTATATACCAAGTTCGGAGTTTTACCTTAAACCCCACTTAAGGGAAAAACTCAGTATCTGAGCTGCTAACATATCCTCCAGTACCATCCAAGACTGTTAAACAGTTCAAATCCAGGGATACTTCTGCCAGTGTCTGCGTTATAACTGGTGGAAAGTGTGTGAGGGGGAAACATTGCGTAGGTTAGAAGTGGGTTGTAATCTTTCCTTCGTAAGCGGTGGTAGTCGCAGGAGGCGACTTAAATATCGAAAGGAAAGGGCTAGAAACTCCTGCATCATTGCCCAAAACAGGCAAGGAAAGTCTGGTCGTTTCAATGTGTATGCTTTTTGACCCTTGTGGGTTTAGTGCTTAAGTTTTGATTGCAATAATAATTTCAATATGTACGCGACCTGAACACAAGGATCACAGAATACTGATTTGCTTGACAGGAAAATGACACGAACAACTCTTGTATAACACCTCGTAACACCGAAAAAAAACTGATGACTTCCCCGAAGCCAAACTAATTATTAGGGAAGCAATCAGGCGAAGCAATCTGGCGTTGATCGCCAGACGGAGGACGAGAGCACTGTAACATTGTATCTGCACTTCTGATGAATAATATATAATCCATGAACGTTGATTAGGCTCCGTCAACACTCTTATCATTCCCACCCCTAAAAAGTATTTCCTAACATCCTTTAACGTGTGTGTTTTGTGTATGTGCGTTACCTACCAGTTATCAAAGGCACTTGTCGATAGACACTTGGCCTGCTATATTTGTGTTACCTTGATAGTACACTACTCACCGTTGTTGATGTTGAGAGAGAGTACAAACTAACCCATGTAACACCACACCTCCACTATCATGACACATTCCGACCTTATTTAACCAGACAACCTTGAAAAAAAAAGACACGACGTCCCAAATTCCAGACCGTCCCTCCTTCCTTAACAAGCGTGCAGCTTTGTATCAACCTTCCCGGCGTGACGTCGAGTAACACGCAGGCACCTCGGGAGTTACTTAGGAGACTTTCACATGACAAGTCTTCCATTACACGCCTGCAGTCTCCCAGAATATTGCGACCACCAACAAAATTAAGAAATAATCTTTGATCTTCACCCTGAAGCTCCAGAAAATGTGACTTTGTGAATCTATGTTAATTATTTCTTTTATAACGTGTGTGTGTGTACTTACCTATATGTGGTTGCAGGGATCGATTCACAGCTCCTGGCGCTGCGTGTGTGTGTGTGTGTGTGCTCACACACACAGCTCCTGGCCCCGCCTCTTCAACTGGCCGCTACCCGGTCACTCTTCCCGCTCCGTGAGCTTTGTCATACCTCTTCTTAAAGCTATGTATGGAACCTGCCTCCACTACATCACTACCCAGGCTATTCCACTTCCTGACAACTCTGTGACTGAAGAAATACTTCCTAATATCCCTGTGGTTCATCTGAGTCTTCAGCTTCCAACTGTGACCCCTTGTTGCTGTGTCCCATCTCTGGAACATCCTGTCTCTATCCACCTTGTCTATACCTCTCAGTATTTTATATGTCGTTATCATATCCTCTCTAACTCTCCTGTCTTCCAGTATCGTCAGGTCGATTTCCCTTAGCCTCTCCTCGTGTGTGTGTGTGTGTGTGTGCTTCTCACCTACATATATATGTAATTGCAGGATCGAGTCGCAGCTCCTGTGTGTGCGTGTATGCTCATTTATGTATGGTTACAAAGGTTAAGTCTTAGTTCCTGTCCCTGTCTCTTTACGCTGGGATCACTCCTAGCTTCCTGAACCCTGTTATATCTGTTCATAAAGTCGTGTATAGATCCTCCGTGTACCACTTCGTTGTCTACATCGTTCCAATTTCTGACCAATCTAATGCTGAAGAAATACTTCCTTACGTCCCCGTGACTCGTCTTTGTTTTTAACATGCAAATGTGCCCTCGTGTACCTAGTTCCCAAATGTAGCCTCATGTATCTGTTTCCCGCCTCTCGAGAAGTTTGTCCCTGCCCACCTTATCAATTCCTTTGAGTATTTTGTACTTTATCATGTTTCCTCTGGCTCTTCTGTCAGGTTTAGCTTCTTTAGTCTTTCGTAGCTCATGTTCCTTACCCCGAAGACAAGTTTCGTTGCGAACCTCTGCACTTTTTCTAGTTTCTTGACATGCTTGCTCAGGTGTGGGTTCTATACTAGTGCTGCATACGTCACAATGATCCTGATATGTGAAGTATATAATGTTGAGAACCGAGGTTATTCAACTGATGTGTGCCTCAGGTAATATGTTCGGTACTGTGCTCACCTCGGAGTCCTTTCCTTAAGTGAGATTTGCAGTTTTTGTCCCGGAGCTTGGACTTCTTTTCTGGTCTCCTTTGCCTTTCTCCAATTTTCATAACAACCATACCCTTGGTAAGATTGAATCCCGATTATCACTTACCAGACCAATCCTGCAGTTTGTGCAGGTCGGTGTGTAGGCTTTCCTGGTCCCCTTCTAGTAGTAATTGGTATAATCATACCTACATACAATATTTATGTACAGGGCTCCTCTGTATATTGCTCTCAAGTGGATATCACGTGACAGATGAGAGAGACCAAAAAAAAAAAATAAAGATTTTCAGAACAAAAATTATTTTTTGAGTTAAAACCCCTCAAGGAAGGTTCCTTGAGGGGTTTTAACTCAAAAAATTTAGGGAATTGGATCTGTGCTCCAGTTCCCCGAATTAAGCCTGAATGCCTTCCACATCCCCCCCCCCCCAGGCGCTGTATAATCCTCCGGGTTTAGCGCTTCCCCCTTGATTATAATAATAATAATTTGAGTTAAAATTAATATTTTTTAGACCTGTGGTTTTTGATCAATCTTGGGTCGCGCCACCTATCATCGTTGGTCCTCGTCTCTACGTCTTCCCCACGTCCTGCCTTTATCATATAAAATTCTAAACGTAAAAGAAAATAAAAAGTTTTCTTTATTTCAGAAAGAAAATAAAAAAACTTAGTTTTCATTCTCAACTTTATTTTTAACTGTTGAGAAATTTGGTTCAGTAGCAAATCACAAACACCCAACATATTTCTTATATATATCTGCTCTGGAAATTACTCCCCCCCCCCCTCCATGGAGGGCGAGTTCCCTGGTTAAGAACAGCTGTTCTAAACTTATTGTTTGCCAATGTAGTGGATGCAGATGAGTTAATTTCTCACTCCTTTTAGGTTTATTTAGATTAATAAAATATGATTGTTGAATTGGTGGCTTACATGTATTAGCACATTAACATTGTTATCAGTTTACTATGTTCCAGAACTTTACCTCCTTTACATACTGTGGGATTGTGCAGAGTAATTTGTTTATAACAGCACTGTAGGCAATTAGTGGCACTGCAATGATTAATTACATAATTATTCATGTCTATGGTTAATTATTGCTTTGATTTTGATTTTCTATAGCAAAGAGGACTCTGGTATGCGTTAGTCAAACTTTTTTGCAAACAGTCACCATTCGAACTGTTTCTGAAGCAAACGCATTGGCGCAGTGTAAATAAAAAATTAAATACATCATAAAATGCCTCAAACTGCTCTGAAACGTCGAAATGTGCAATACAAACATGTTTTTCTTATTTTTCTAATTTGTGTGCTATGTCATGCTCCATATATTTCTTATATGGTAATAAATTACTATTATTATTATTATTATTATTATTATTATTTGTAGTAGTAGTAGTAGTAGTAGTAGTAGTAGTAGCGATATAGCGGTATTCTCCCGGCCCGGGCCTTTTCCAAGTGGTGGCCCGGCCTTGGCTCCCTCTTTAGGGAGTGTCTGAGACCTAAGTCTCCCATGGGAGGAGGCACAAGTACCTCCTCATCTTTGGGACCAACTGTCCCCAGGCCTAGCCACAAGCTAGGCCTCTCTGGTCTGCCATCCCCGCCCCAAAGGGGCAAATGGGAATGACAGTCTTATGAGCTAAACTGCTAAAGGCTCGGGCTCAGGCACCTACCCTACCCTAGAAGGGTTAGGCATGGTGTCGATCAGATAGGATCAGATCACAGTAATAGGTACATGAATGTTACAGTAAGATAAAATATGAAATAAGTACATGTATGTTAGCTATACAAGAAATCACTCTCTTCCCTTTCTGTAAGTAAGTAAGTAAGTAAATTTATTCAGGTATACACAATACAGTTACATAGAATTATCATACATAGCAGCATATGTGTAGAGAACCTGGGATAACCCAAAAAAGTCAGACAGAGTGACTTATTTCCATTGGGGTCCTTTTACCTTATTATTATAATATAAAGGTTATAATATTTTCTTATTATTCTACAATGAAGATAACATCTTATTATCATACTAAAAAGACTATCTACTACACGAGGGTCATTAAGACTATCTACAATACGAGGGTCATTAAGACTATCTACTACCCGAGGGTCATTACGACTATCTACAATACGAGGGTCATTACTAGGGATAAGGTAAAATTTACACGTATTTTAGCTAAAAAATAGAAAATCATTCCCCTCCCTTTCTGTTGCTTCATTCATCAGACACTTTTTGGCAGTCTTCTTGAACTGGTTCAAGCTATGACTGGCCTTGACATTTGTGGGTAGTCTGTTCCATTCCTTTATTGCTGTACAATAAAAGGTGTTTGAAGCCTGGCCACTGACTGTGGGTACTACAAAGTTGTGCTCTCTCCCCCTAGTACTATGATTGCTCTGGTTCCCAACCTTGACAAAATTGACAGCAAGATATTCTGGACATTGTTTGTGAGCAATTTTATAAACATGATTTAGCTTCAGTTGTTTTACTCTGTCTTCAACATTCAGCATATCCAACTGCTGTAATTCATCCTGGCCTACATGTTCTCTTGGTCCCAGCCCCAGGATGAATCTTACGATTTTGTTCTGGGTGATTTGCAGTCTATCTTTCAGTTTTTTTGTCAAGGCAGAGTACCAAGAAGAGCAAGCGTAATCCATATGGCATTGTATAAGGGCTAGACATAGGGTCCTGCGAGCCTCAGTAGGTAGACACTGTGCTTGTCTATACAGGAACTTCAGCCTGGCATTCGCTTTCTTTACTACACTGTTCCCTATCAATTCTCCTGACATGCATGGGTCAAAGGGGATTCCCAGATATTTAGCTGATGAAACCAAAGTGATGGACTCCCCATTACACTGAACATTAAAATTATTTACCCTTCTCAGTTTATGTTTCGTTCCAAAGAGAATGGCTTCAGTTTTCCCTAGGTGTAATGATAGTTTGTTGTCTACTAACCATTTGCTGCAGGACTCCAGTTCCAGT
The DNA here is from genome assembly GCF_038502225.1 of Cherax quadricarinatus. NCBI lineage: Eukaryota > Metazoa > Arthropoda > Malacostraca > Decapoda > Parastacidae > Cherax > Cherax quadricarinatus. The sequence continues at coordinate 11,272,007 of NC_091357.1, forward strand.
GTTAAAACATTAGCAATATCTTGTGGGTCTTTACCTGTCACTAACAGAGCACTGTCATCTGCATACAGTAGGAGTTTGCACTTGACACTGATAGGCATATCATTGACATAACATAAGAATAGTAAGGGACCCAGAATACTACCTTGGGGAACTCCACATGTTATCGGCAGGGGTTCTGATTACGTTTTGTTGATTTTGACTATTTGTCTCCTGTTGCTAAGGTAGGACTTAAACCAGTCTACAGAACCTATACCGATAGATTGAAGTTTATTACATAATATATTGTGGTTGACAGTATCGAAGGCCTTTTGCAGGTCTAAGGTTACCATACCTATGAGGTTCCCTTTTGACATTTCAGTTCTCAGGTAATCCATCAGATTAATAAGGGAGGTATCGGTTGAGTAGGATCTTCTAAAGCCCGATTGATAGCTATGGAGAATGCTGTTGTCATTAAGGTACTTAACTACTTGAGAATACACCGCCCTCTCCAGAATTTTAGATATTATACTGAGTATACTAACAGGTCTATAGTTGCTTACATCAGACCTATTATTTTTCTTGAAGATAGGAGTAACTCTGGCCTCCTTGAACCCCTCCGGTACGGTATTAGTGGTGATTGATAGATTTATTATGTGAGCAATAGGGATTGACAGTTCAAAAGCACCATCTTTTAGGAACTTAGATGGGATGTTATCAGGGCCTGTGCTCTTAGTTGGGTTTAACCTGCTTAGTTCTTTTTGAATGAAGTCATGAGATACACTTACTAGTTGACAACTGTTTGGGGTTACCCCTTTATTGGTATAGTATGTTTGAAACTTATCAGAGTCTGTGTTAAAGGTATTTGATGCAGCTGGTAGTTTACTTACTAGTGTTGATGCAACAGATGTGTAGTAGGAATTAAAGCAATTTGCCACCTTAGATGTTTCGTGGCATACCTCATTATCGATAGTGAGTACTATGTTAGACCTATCTACTGGCTTATGGCTATATCCCAACTGTTTTAGTTGTTGCCAGAGCTTTCTGGGGTTATGCTTATATTCTTCAATTTTTGAGCAATAGTGCTTTGCCTTTGCTCCTTTTATAAGCCTCTGTACTCTGTTCCTCACCCTTTGGAATTCATTTAGTGCTGCAATATCCTGTCTGTTTGCTTTAAATCTTTTTAGCAGCTGGTCTCTGAATTTCATATTATCTAATATCTCAGCATTCATCCAGGGTTCAGTTCTTCGTTTAATCCTAACCTCTTTAACTGGTGCAATATTATTAAGAATGGTAGTGAACATTGTTTTGAATTTTTCCCAGGCATCGTTTACGTCCGTGCAACTTGTTATCTCTGTCAAGTCACAATTGTGTAGCCTATTTACCAGTGTTTCTTTACTGTAGTTTCTAGTTGACCTCATTTTTATTGTCCTGTGTAGGCCTATCCTATCCCTAGTGATTTTCCTGGTGCAGTAAATGATGAAATGATCACTAAGACCTGTGGTAATGACGCCTGACTGACTAATGTTCTCAGCGCGGTTGCAAAGTATGTGGTCAATTAGGGTGGCTGAGAACTGTGTGATCCGGGTTGGTTTATTAATTAGTTGGGTGTAGCTATTTAATCCTAGAATTTGCTTATACCTTTTGCATAGCCCGTTATTCTGTTGCTGAAAACAGATATTGAAGTCGCCCAGTATTATTGTTTCGCAATTGCTTTCAACTCCGGACAAGACTCTGGAAAAGTCTTCTAAGAACTGGTCCTGGGTAGGAGGGCGGTAACTAGTTCCTACTAAGATGGGTTTGGTCTTGGGAAGCAGCACTTCAAACCATAGAATCTCCAGTTTATTGTTATTTAAATCAGGTCTTGGGTTGTAAGCTAAGTCATTTCTAATGTAGGCACATACTCCACCGCCCTTTCTGTTCCTATCTAAGCGTTTTATATTGTAACCTTCTATTTTGACCTCGTCGTCAGTCACCGTATCATCCAACCAAGATTCAGAGATGGTTATAACTGCCGCCCTAATTTTGTTAGCTAGAATCCTAATCTCTGCCAATTTAGGAAGAAGTGATCTTGCATTGACATGAATAAAGTGAAGGCCTGTTTTCATAAAACAATCATAATCATCAATATATGGCAATGGGTCATTTGTATTAAAATTAGGTAAATCAATGTCATCACTGCTAAAGGGTAACTGTGCCAAAGTGCATTTGTTACACACAAAATGAATTCTGGCACCGTTGCTATAATTGTACATACATCCATCATGCACCCACCCCTTACACATTTTACATAAGGTGCCTTTTCTGTTTTTCATGCGTACTTTAGTACAGTGTATGCATCTGTTTGGTAGTGTTTGAGATAATAATGGCTGTATTGTCTCACATTGACCTATGTATGCATTACATATGGAGTTAAGGTTATCATCCCTAGCTACTAGACCGTCATTATTGCCGTCATTTATCTGTCTGTTTTGCCTCTGCACAATAGTTTGAGGTCCTGGATTAATTTGGATATCACCACTTAAGAGCGCTACAATAAGAGCTGTGTGCCATTCTTTTTGTTTGGGTATGCGGTGTTGCCATACCTTGCGGCGATAGTGAGGTTTACTTTTCTGGTAGGATGGCAACTGTTGGGCTTTTACTGTCCAGGGCGCTGTTACTCCATTCACCTTTTCCAACCCCCATGACTGATTTCTTTCTTCATGGAATTGAAGAAGAAATATAAATATAATTATGGCAGCCTGTACCCCTCTAATGCCTGCCATTTTCACTCTTCGCTCTTTTACTCATATACAATAAAATTTATTTCTCTTTTCCAGTCCCTAGTACACTTAGTATCTGCTTTAATTACACTGAATTACTAGTAAAATTTCCTCTTCAAAACCCTCTTCACTGCTCACTTTTCCCTTAACTTCACAAAACCCTTACAGTTGACCTCTTCAAAACCCTCTTCACTGCTCACTTTTCCCTTAACTTCACAACACCCTTACATTTAACCCCTTATTCACCCTCCCCTACCCACCTCACTTCACAGTCTGGCTTCACCAATTAACTTCTAACTCCTTTCCATTCTGGTAGACCAGAAAGGTTTAATCAGTGGTTTTATCCTTCCAAATCCCCCTCAATTCCATTTATCGGGGGTTGTGTCGTGTTGTTGTCTCCTGACCTGTTTTGCTGACTCAGCCATTTTTAAAACACTGAGGGGAGTAACACCACCTGACTTTCCTTGAGTTTATAGATATATTTGGCTTTTTCTGCTATGATTCTCTCACTGTACACTGGTCAGCTGAATATAGGTCAGCTGCTAAAATATTAACCTTGACTATTTACCTATTCACTTCTTTCCCACGACTGGCACTGAGGGATAACCGTCCTATACCTTGGAGTTTTATACTGTTGATTTGACGATGTCTCCTGTGTTTCCCTCTCGTTAGCACTGGTACAGGTGATATGATGGTGGTACAGATATGATGCTACTGTCAACAGATGAACGTCAGTAAAGATGAGAATTTCACTTCGCTAGTTGTACGTCTGGCAGTAGCTGCTGTTTGAATGCCGGTCAGCCATGTTTAAAGGCTCAAATCTTTCCCTCGTTTGGCACTGACGAAAAAGTCCTACAGACCTGGCATTTCCTTGGAGATTTAGTTGATCAGGATTTCTGCCATGTTGTCTTCCCGTTAAACACTGGTGCAGTTGATATGGAGGTCAGTTATTTCATTTAGTGGAAAACGTCTTGTGTCTGGTTCACGTCTGGCAGCAGGTCTGGTACTTGAATGCCGGTCCCTCTTCTGTCATATTTAGTCCATTTCGTTGTCGTCACCGTCAGTTTTTATGTAACTATAGTTAACTTGCATGTTGTTGCAGCAGTACTTGCAAATTTGGCCATCACTGGAGTTCGGATAGGCCCAGGGGACGGCAAGATATAGGAGCAGCCTTGTTGCTGCTTGCTGCGGCTGCAGCTGCCTTGATAGTAGCTTCATTCATTAGGTACCTTTTAACTCTTCTTGAACTGGCTTATGCCAGGACAGGTTTTAATATATTCAGGCAGTTCGTTCCGCTTCTTTATTACTATATAATAAAAGGTGTTTGAGCCCTAACCACCTACTGTGGTTACTACAAAGTTGTGTTCCTTTCCCCCTAATACTACACTTGTTTTGGTTCCCAGCTTTGACAATTTTTGCAGCAAGATATTCTGGACATTGCTTGTGAGCAATTTTATAAACGCGATTTAACTTTAGTTGTTTTATTCTGTCTTCAGCATTCAGCATATCCAGTTGTTGTAATTCATCCTGGCCAGGCTGGCCTACAGGCTCTCTTGGACCCAGGTCTAGGATGAATCTCACCATTTTGTTCTGGTTGATTTATAATCTATATTTCAGTTTTTTTTTTGTTAAGGCAGAGTACCATGAAGAGCAAGATTAATCTGTATGGCATCATATAACTGCTAGACATAGGGCCCTGCGATCCTCAGTAGATAGATACTGGGTAGACACTGTACGATAAGAGGATAAATAATTTCATGGGCCTCAAGCTTATAAGGAAGTAGTTGCCGAGTGGGCACCACATTATGTTTCTCTGTTGAGGGAGGCGGGGGACGTACTGCAGATTGGAGTTACCCCTCACTGGTATTAGAAAATTTTTAATTTTCCTTTAGTTACCGCTCTCATTTGTGTGACCCATTTTCTTTTATTTCAGTTCTTTCAGTTTTTATGGGTGACAATAGGAAACTCAAACCAGAGGCCTTTTATTTGATATGCTATTCTGTTTACAATTGATCAGGAAATGTCCCTGTTGGTTTACATAATTTTCTACTTAACATACTAGATTTATGCACTACACTTCTCCATCACTATTTTATTATCCATTTCTCTAAATTTTAACCAATAGGCAAGTTATAATTAATTGATGATTTACTATTAACACTTTATCTTACTATTTTCGTAACTCTGTTAAACTCTACTAAAACTTTCTTACATGTGTCATTATTATAAAGAATAAAGTGAGCTCAGATATCTACGTTTTCTAAACTACTTAATACATCCTACCTACTAGTACTAGGGGGGATATGATCGAGGTGTATAAATGGAAAACAGGAATAAATAAAGGGGATGTAACTAGTGTGCTGAGAACGATTGCAAACAAACCATACCCCGGCCGGGATTGAACCAGCGGTCAGAGACTCTCTGACCGCGGGTTCAATCCCGGCCGGGGTATGGTTGGCTTGCAGCAATGGTTTCAAGTTGGAAAAATTCAGATTCAGGAAGGATATAGGAAAGCACTGGTTTGGTAATAGAGTTGTGGATGAGTGGAACAAACTCCCGAGTACAGTTATTCAGGCTAAAACGTTGTGCAGTTTTAAAAATAGGTTAGATAAATACATGAGTGGGTGTGAGTTGGACCTGACTAGCTTGTGCTGCTGGGTCTGGTGCAGCGCTCCATCCTTGAGTGGAGGTGACCAGACTGGGTGGGTCATTGGGCTAATCCGGGGGGGGGGGTCATTGGTCTACTCCGGGGGGGGGGACATAGACCTGCTCCACATGGGTCAGTAGGCCTGTTGCAGTGTTCCTTCTTTATGTTCTTATACAAATATTACAATCCATAAAATGTTTTCCACACAGGGCTTCCAAGGGAAAGCCAGGGTCATATGACAGCAACTGTCCCTCTTGGTGTAATGAATTACATTTTGATTTGGCTAGTGTTGTGATCTTTCTGGTAGATCTTGTCAACATTGTCATGTCATCCATGGATGTTTCTTCTTAAAACTCATTTCTCTTCATGGACTCATCCTTATCGTTGGGTAAAAATATTATACATTTCATAATCAGTTGACATTTCTTGTTCTCCTGGCACATGATCACAAATAGTATCTAAAAGCATTCATTTATTAATGGTGATTAAGCTCACTCCTTCTCTACTCAATATTTTCACCATTCTAACCACCCCGTGTTTGTCTGGTCAAAGCTCATGGAGTCTGCCTAAAGGTTATTTAGTTTTGGGAGTTTACCTGGGACAGTCATTTTTTATAATAACAATGTCCTTCAGAGTGATTATGCTTATATTTCTTATGCGCTTGTAATGGAGGAAAAAAGAAGACTTTTTGGGGTGAATATTGTTCTGTGTGTGTGTACTCACCTATTTGTGGTTGCTGGGGTCGATTCACAGCTCCTGGCCCCGCCTCTTCGCTGATTGCTACTAGGTGTGTGTGTGTGTGTTTTAATTACCAGTTGTCAAGGTCATTTGTAGATAGACACTTGGCCTGTTGTCTGTAGTTTGTGGTGTGTATGTGTGTGTGGACTCACCTATCTATACCCACATTTGTGGTTGCAGGGGTCGAATCTCGGCTCCAGGTCCTGCCGCTTAGCTTGCTGCTTGCAGGATTTACTCACCCCCTAGCCTTGTAGATCCTATTAAACAAGTTATTAAAACTATGTATAGAGCCTGCCTCCACTATATCTCTGTCTGGGTCTTTCCATTTCATAACCACCTTGAGGATGAATAAATACTTTCTGACATCCCTGTAACTTCGTATATAAGAATTTTTTCATCTGGTTCTTCTATTCTCTAAAGTTGTCAGATTCAGTTCCTTCAGTCTCTCCTTATAGCTCATACCTCTTAGCTCTAAAACTAGTCTCATTGCATACCTCTGCACTTTCTCCAGTCTCTCATTAAATTCTATATAGTGAAGGGGTGAGGTACATACAGGAGCTGCATACTCCAAGATAGTCCTGACATATATCGTATAGGAACATGAATGACTTCGTTGAGATTCCCGAAAGCTGGTCTTTGATTTGCTGTTTTCCAGATTTATAGCAGTTGACCCATATTAATTAATATTTATATTTAGCCAGTAATTCAGACTTTTTTTTTCCTGTCACACACTTCATTGTGACACTTTGTCGGGTACCACTGAATTCGATGGATCCAGCTCACTCAAAAAAAAAATAAATAAATAAATTCTCCTATATACAGTTCACACTATACATCCATTTCTGGAGGTCCTACTTGTCAATGAAAGATACTGTAAAGCATAGTGTACAGAAACCTCACCAAAAAAGATGACCAGATATAGAACTTCTACCACCATGGCCTCAAAACCAAGCTGGGTGTTATTATAGGATTCTTCCTTCTAGCACTCGAGACTTGTAATGACTATGTTTCAGAAGAATGTGAACGTATTGAGGATACTCTTGGTACCCTCAAATTACTACCGCACATTATTCACTTGTGCAAAGAGGAAACCTTCCTCATAAGCAGTACTCTCAACTTTTTCCCTCAGTGTTGACTTCCACAACGCATTCTAAACTCAGCATTGTATGGCGGCTAGCATCCTGAGGCTTCTCATGTTCTATTTCACTTAGATACACTTACGGTATATATGCTAACTAGTCTTACTATGTATGTGTGTGTGTGTGTTAGTTACCAGTTATCAAAGGCTTTTGTCGATAGACACTTGGCCTGTTGTGTATTGTGTGTGTGTGTGTGTGTGTGTGTGTGTGTGTGTGTGTGTGTGTGTGTGTGTGTGTGTGCACCTTCTCCCCTCTAATCTTCTGGACTGTGCCAAAGAGCAGGTTAATAAACACCGTGTGTACCCTTGTATGTAGGCCAGTGTGTCAGCATAACACCTGCCCCTGACATATTACAAGACAAGGAATCCTGGTAATCTTGTATTTTATTGCATCTGAAAAAAATCACACACAGTAAAACGAAATAAAGCTAGAAATTTATTCCACTGTATTATCTGTCTGTTTATTCTTGGTCGAACGTGACACTTACGAGTTCCTATTATTATATTATTGTACGAAAGGTTAAATGCTTGTGGGTCACGCAGCGCAGGTAGTGGTGAGACAGGAACTATTCTCGTAGGCAGGTTCTTTTGCTTTGGGGTTACTAGTAGGTCAAGGTACAGTATCAAATGTGATTTAACACTTTAGAGTTTAGAGGGTTCATTAATGTTATTCTTCGTATGTTGGGAAGATAGTCGTTGGCAGTACTTAATAGATATGGATAAGACTAGAGAAAGAGAGAGAGATAGAGAGTGAGGCACGGGTACAGGCTTCAATGATGATAAATTGCCTAACATTTCAAAGAACCATGAAAATATATGCAAAGCTGCATTAACAAATATTATTTGATTATTAAAAAAGCATATGTCGAGTTCATAATACATTGCAACTGTAACTACTCCTCATGGCCCTTGAAGACCAAACTTGGCAACCCTGACAATACATAAACTAATTGATATAGAATGTATGCTTAATACACAGCTGGGCTGTATATCAATCAGGGAAGGGAAATGAGAGGAGCATCACCTTTCCTGTGACTCGCGGTGGTGGAAAATCAGGCGAGCCAGCCAAAACGAGATGAACATCAGCTTCACTGCTATCGGCTGTGATGGGCGAGCAGAAAAGCCAGTCAGAGATGAGTGAGAAGTATCAGCTTCCCTGTGATTGGCTTTTGCTGGCTGACGGGAAAGTCAATCAGAGACTAGAAGAGTACCAGCTTCACTATGATTGGCTGTGGTGGAAAACCAGTGAAGCCAATCAGAAAGGCGACAGTAGCATCAGCTCACTATGATGGGAAATTAGACGAACCAATCAGCGTAAGGAAAGGAGCGTCAGCTTCACTGTGATTGGCCATGGCGGACCAGCAGGAGAGGGCTGAGGTTAGCAAGCGTCCAAGGTTCAGTTAGTGTGTGTCAGTCTTGGCCATAAGTCGACCAGTGGTGTCTCGTGCGTGCTCCTTTATTTAGAACGTAATATTTGAAGCTGTTTGGCTCTCAAATGAAGAGTTTTAAATGACATTTACAAGCGGGGATTCTGTTGATTAATTTTTGATATTAACATTTACGATTTTCATACAACTCCCCAAAAAAAAATTGAAATCCAGGTTACATGATAGGTGCATCCAGCCGCCCTAATTATACTGTTAAACATTAAAGCTGGCCGTCATTATCTTTAATCGAGGCAATAATTAAGTGATGATTTAGCTAAGTGTGAACTACATTACGTCTTAACGTTTAATGTTCATGAAGCAGTGCTGAGTGCAGCCTGTCCTCCCACCACCAGTGAGAAACGTTAAGATCTGGACGTTGCATGTTTTATCTCGACCACTTTGTTGCCAGACGTAATGCGGCCACTTTTTTTTTAATTCGCTGACTTGTCAAATTTACGTTTTTGTAAGTTTATATAACCTAACCTATCATTAGGTAATATATATATATATATATATATATATATATATATATATATAATATATATATATATAATATATATATATATATATATGTGTTTGTATATATATATATATATATATTTGTATATATGCAATATATATATATATATGCAATAAGATCACAGTAAACAGGTGATTTCAGAATATGCAAAACAACCACTCTGAAAGAATAGAGAAATTCCAAGCGCTTTCGTGACTACTCACATTATCAAGGAACTATGAAAGTAAAGCATCCAAGAAAGAGTGCTAAGAAGCAGGATTGCAAATCACCTGGATTCCCAAAATCTGCACAATCCAGGGCAACATGGGTTCAGGGCAGGTCGCTCCTGCCTCTCACAACTACTGGATCACTATGACATGGCCTTGGATGCACTGGAAGAAAATCAGAATGCAGATGTAATATACACAGACTTTGCAAAAGCATTTGACAAATGCGATCATGGCGTAATAGCCCATAAAATACGTGCTAAAGGAATAACTGGGAAAGTGGGGAGATGGATCTTCAACTTCCTAACAAATCGAACACAAAGAGTAGTGGTCAACAGAGTTAAATCGGAGGCTGCCATAGTGAAGAGCTCTGTTCCACAAGGCACAGTACTCGCCCCCATCTTATTCCTTATCCTCATATCAGACATAAACAGAGATATACACCACAGCACCGTATCATCCTTTGCGGATGATACTAGGATCTGCATGAGGCTGTCATCTGCTGAGGACGCGGTTAACCTCCAAGAAGATATAAACAAAGTTTTCCAGTGGGCAACGGTAAACAATATGATGTTCAATGAGGACAAATTCCAACTACTCCGTTATGGAAAACTGGAGGAGATAATAACTAGAACAGAGTATACTACTGACTCCGGCCATACGATAGAGCAGAAAAATAATGTAAGGGACCTTGGAGTACTAATGTCTGAGGATCTCACTTTCAAGGATCACAACAGTGCCACGATCGCACGTGCAAAGAAAATGATAGGATGGATAATGAGAACTTTCAAAACGAGAGATGCCAAGCCCATGATGATCCTTTTCAAATCACTTGTTCTCTCTAGGCTGGAATACTGCTGTACATTAACATCTCCATACAAAGCAGGTGAAATCGCAGATCTAGAGAGTGTACAGAGATCCTTTACTGCACGTATAAGTTCTGTCAAGCACCTTAACTACTGGGAACGCTTGGAAGCACTTGACTTGTACTCGTTGGAACGCAGGAGGGAGAGATATATCATAATCTACACTTGGAAAATCTTGGAAGGAATGGTCCCAAATCTGCACACAGAAATCACTCCCTACGAAAGTAAAAGACTGGGCAGGCGATGCAAAATGCCGCCAATAAAAAGTAGGGGCGCCATTGGTACACTTAAGAGAAAACACCATAAGTGTCCGGGGCCCAAAACTGTTCAACAGCCTCCCATCAAGCATTAGGGAAATTGCCAATAAACCCCTGGCTGCCTTCAAGAGAGAGCTGGACAGATACCTAAAATCAGTGCCGGATCAGCCGGGCTGTGGCTCGTACGTCGGACTGCGTGCGGCCAGCAGTAACAGCCTAGTTGATCAGGCCCTGATCCATCGGGAGGCCTGGTCATGGACCGGGCCGCGGGGGCGTTGATCCCCGGAATAACCTCCAGGTAACCTCCAGGTAAGGAAGCTATATAAGGGGTCTGGCCAACACCTCACTATCAGGTGTTTAACCGTTGTGGGATCTGATAGTGAGGTGTTGGCCAGACCCCTTATATAGCTTCCTTGGATGCTTTACTTTCATAGTTCCTTGATAATGTGAGTAGTCACGAAAGCGCTTGGAATTTCTCTATTCTTTCAGAGTGGTTGTTTTGCATATTTATATATATATATATATATATATATATATATATATATATATATATATATATATATATATATATATATATATATATATATATATATATACATATGCCTCCGTATATACACACATAACTACTATGCACCTAACAGTATTTATGCTGAAATATACACCTCTTAGTGTACATACCCGGTGTGAGATAGGCTAAAGAGTGGGACACAGGTCGTGGATTTCTGCTCGATGTTACCCTTTAGGAGGGAGGGAGGGTGCCTTATGTTGGGTAAGGGCTCTTGATCCAAGGAATCCTTGGTGCTGTATGACCCCCGCGGGTTTATCGTTTCCCCCTAGTATAAAAACTTGAGAGCTTGTGCATCTTTGTCAGTTGGCTGAGAAAGTGTTCCCAGGCAGGTGAGTCAAGTTTCCAGTCCCCCTCAGGAAGTCGCACAAAGAACACACCATAGCAGTATTTCGTACACACACACACACACCCTCATGACTCAAACAACATTCCTCCAGCTATTAAAAACAGAAACCTAGCCACCTCATCATCAAAACTCACAAGTCCCTAGCTGTCTAGTTTCTAAGCGATTAATTAGCCATCTTGGTACTCCAACAGTACGTCAAGGTTTTTTTACTGAAGGAATGTTCCCTCAATAGAGATTTCCAAATGTTGCACAAGTTTCTCACTCTTCAGCTTGTTGGTTTTTCTAAATCATTACATCACAGTACGTCAGGGGTCATTATTGTTCAACCAGTTACATGCTGTCTCATCCATCCATTCTTCAGTGAACCCATTACTTTATCACTACCTAACGTTTTTTTGCATTCTTTAAAATATCTACTTTTCACTTTATAATCCGTTTAAAAATCTACTTTTAGTTTTTATTCATCCAAAAATCTACTTTTCGTTTTTTTTCATCCAAAAATCTACTTTTCGTTTTTATTCATCCAAAAATCTACTTTTCGTTTTTATTCATCCAAAAATCTACTTTAGTTTTTATTCATCCAAAAATCTACTTTTCGTTTTTATTCATCTAAAAATCTACTTTTCGTTTTTATTCATCCAAAAATCTACTTTCCGTTTTTATACATCCATCCAAAAATCTACTTTTCGTTTTTATTCATCCAAAAATCTACTTTAGTTTTTATTCATCCAAAAATCTACTTTTCGTTTTTATTCATCCAAAAATCTACTTTTCGTTTTTATTCATCTAAAAATCTACTTTTCGTTTTTATTCATCTAAAAATCTACTTTCCGTTTTTATACATCCATCCAAAAATCTACTTTTCGTTTTATACATCCATCCAAAAATCTACTTTTCGTTTTATTCATCCATCAAAAAATGTACTTTTCGTTATATACATCCTTCCAAAAATCTACTCAAAAGATTTATACATGCATCCATCACAGCGTTGTGTATTGTGTTGGTGTGTTGTGTAACAAGTAGAAGTGTAAGTGTTTCATTAAGGTGTTGTGCAAGACTCACCGTCAGTCAGTTACGCCCTCCTATGGTAGGAATGTTGACAGATGAGGCAGTTACGAGTTACGTTAAAGAGGATTAGTTTTAGCCAGGCCTCGTAGCGGTATGTTCCATAGAGTAGCGGAATTCCCTTGCATGAGTAGCGAAACCTCGCCATTAAGCAGAGGAATCTGTTCCATAGAGTAGCTGAATCCCCTTTGCTTGAGTAGCGGAACCTACTCGCTAATAAGTATCGGAATCTGTTCCATAGTGCCCCTCAAGGAAGGTTCCTTGATGTTGGTGAGGGGCTCTTGATTTAGGGAATTGGATCTGTGCTCCAGTTCCCCGAATTAAGCCTGAATGCCTTCCACATCCCCCCCAGGCGCTGTATAATCCTCCGGGTTTAGCGCTTCCCCCTTGATTATAATAATAATGTTCCATAGTGTAGCGGAATCTGTTCCGTATAGTGGAATTCCCTTGCTTGAGTAGCGGAACTTATCTGTTAAAAAGTAGCGGGATCAGACAGACCATCTTCATGACTATCATGGACACTAGACTATCACTAGAAATTACAGTTTTAAAGGTGTGACCTTAGCTGAGCTTCTTGGTCTGATCATTATCTGTTTGGCTACAGTTTCTCGAGGGACGTGACAAATTAATTTTGGGTGTGATTTATAGCCCCCCAAACCTTGATAGGGAGTGCAGTAAGCTGTTATGGGACGAAATTCATAAGAAATCTAGATATAAAAATGTGATAATGGGAGATTTTAACTTGAGACAAATTGATTGGAACAATATGACAGGAAATCTTGAGTCTAGTGACTTTCTTGATACGGTTCATGATTGCTTTTTAGAACAGGTTGTGACAGAACCAACTAGAGGAAACAATCTGCTTGACTTGGTTCTTGCCAACAAAGATTCACTAATTAATAATCTTGAGGTTAATGATGAGCTTGGGGAAAGTGATCACAGATCACTTAGTTTCAATATATCATGGAATTACCCAGATAACTGCAATCAAATCTCTGTCCCAGATTTTCGCTTGGCCGACTTCATGGGACTGAAAAACTACCTGGGTGGGCTAAATTGGGGTATCCTGACTATGGGTCAGGATATCCCAGACAACTTTTGTTCCGAGTAGGGAAATTAGATCTAAGAAAAATGATCCCAAATGGATGAACAATAGATTAAAACATCTCATTGGTCAAAAGAGAGGCATATATAGGCGTATCAAAAGAGGGGATAGGCAGTTAAGAAATCAATATATTCAATTAAAGAGAGAAATAAAGAAAGGAATAAGAAAAGCAAAAAGGGATTATGAGGCTAAGGTCGCAAGGGATTCAAAGACTAACCTAAAAGGGTTCTTTCAGGTATACAGAAGTAAGATTAGGGACAAGATTGGCCCACTTAAGAGTAACTCTGGTCAGATCACTGACAGTGATAAGGATATGTGTGAAATTCTCAATACCTACTTCCTCTCAGCTTTCACCCAGGAAAATACTAGCAATATTCCTGAAATAATAGATTATGTAGAACAGGATGATAATAAATTATGTACGATTGCGGTAACTAGTGACATGGTCCTCAGACAAATAGAGAAACTAAAACCTAACAAATCCCCAGGCCCTGATGAACTGTTTGCATGGGTGTTAAAGGAATGTAAAGAGGAACTTAGCATACCTTTGGCTAATCTTTTTAACATATCACTACAAACTGGCATAGTGCCTGATAAGTGGAAAATGGCAAATGTAATACCTATTTACAAGGCAGGTGACAGGTCCTTGGCTTCGAACTATAGACCAATAAGCCTTACCTCCATAGTGGGAAAATTTATGGAATCAATAATTGCTGAAGCAATTCGTAGCCATTTTGATAAGCACAGATTGATTAATGAATCTCAACACGGTTTTACAAAGGGGCGTTCCTGTCTTACGAATTTACTAACTTTTTTCACTGTTTGAGGAGGTAGATCATGGTAATGAATATGATATTGTGTATATGGACTTCAGTAAGGCTTTCGATAGAGTTCCACATCAAAGGCTATTGAAGAAACTTAAGGCACACGGAATAGGAGAAAATTTTTCCTGGGTAGAGGCATGGCTGACAAATAGACAGCAGAGAGTTTGCATAAATGGGGAGAAATCAGAATGGGGGCACGTCACAAGCGGTGTTCCTCAGGGGTCAGTGTTGGGCCCGTTGTTGTTCACAATTTACATAAATGACATAGATGAGGGAATAAATAGCAGCATAAGCAAATTTGCCGATGACACCAAAATAGGCCGTCCAATTCATTCTAATGGGGACACTAGAGCACTCCAGGATGATTTGAATAGACTGATGCAATGGTCGGAGAAGTGGCAGATGCAGTTTAATATTGACAAATGCAAAGTTCTAAATGTTGGACAGTTAAATAACCATGCCACATATTAACTAAATAATGTAAATCTTAATACTACTGATTGCGAAAAGGGTTTAGGAGTTCTGGTTAGCAGTTTAGCAGTAATCAAAAACCAAGACAACAGTGCATTAGTGTTCGCAATAAAGCTAACAGAATTCTTGGCTTCATATCTAGAAGTATAAATAATAGAAGTCTTCAGGTTGTTCTTCAACTCTATATATCCTTGGTTAGGCCTCATTTAGACTATGCTGCTCAGTTCTGATCACCGTATTACAGAATGGATATAGATGCTCTGGAAAACGTACAGAGGAGGATGACAAAGATGATCCCATGTATCAGAAATCTTCCCTATGAGGATAGACTGAGGGCCCTGAATCTGCACTCTCTCGTAAGGCGTAGAATTAGGGGGGATATGATCGAGGTGTATAAATGGAAAACAGGAATAAATTAAGGGGATGTAAATAGCGTGCTGAAAATTTCCAGTCAAGACAGGACTCGCAGCAATGGTTTCAAGTTGGAAAAAATCAGATTCAGGAAGGATATAGGAAAGCACTGGTTTGGTAATAGAGTTGTGGATGAGTGGAACAAACTCCCGAGTACAGTTATTCAGGCTAATACGTTATGTAGTTTTAAAAATAGGTTAGATAAATACATGAGTGGGTGTGAGTTGGACCTGACTAGCTTGTGCTGCTGGGTCTGGTGCAGTGCTCCATCCTTGAGTGGAGGTGACCAGACTGGGTGGGTCATTGGTCTAATCCGGGGGGGGTCAATGGTCTAATCCGGGGGGGGACATGGACCTGCTCCGCATGGGTCAGTAGGCCTGTTGCAGTGTTCCTTCTTTCTTATGTTCTTATAAACTGCTATTGACCTAAGATGGCCTTGGGTTAGCTTCCTGTGACCTCGATTCACACACCAATATAAATGTTCAATAACAAGAATGAACGGATCAATGACACGGTGGAAGTAGACACCACAGGTTCGAAACGATAAAACTGGGCTGTTTCACGTCACTGGGTCGAGGGCTAGAGAGGAGGAACCAGGAGATGCACCGCAAACACAAATACACCATTACCTAGTAGTAGAGACAGCAAAGCAAACCTTCATTGGGAAAACATTTCGGTCACAAGAGAGCTTTTTCAAGACGAGCTTGAAACATGATTGAGTGAAACATTGTCCACGTCAAAGTTTTCTCTGCATTACAAAAGGTGTAAGCTTGGTTCTCCCTTTCAAGAAACTCTCTTAATTTGTTCGAGTCCTGCACAGTTAGCTAAGAAATTCCATACTAATATATTCACGGGGAAGCGCTAAACTCGTATTGGTCGTGCAGGACCTGGGGGAATGGGAGGTAATAAGGTTGAAGGAAGGACCATAGAGTTCCACTTGCTTGGGTCAAAAAGTTGCTCACTAGAATTTTCACACACACATATATACAGGACACGACCCTTCTATCCGACAATTATCACTACTGCTGACGGAAGTGGTTCTCTGCTACTGCTGCTGTTGCCGCCGCTGCCGCTACTACGACTACTACTGCTGCTGTTACTATCACTACTGATGCTGCCCCTTCTACTGACTCGGCCACTGCTTCTGTTGTTGTAAATCCTGCTGCAACTCGTGCTACTAACGGCGACCACGACGCTACAGAAGTCATTACTATGAACATCCTCATCTCACTACATTTGCTGCTGATGATGCTGCTGCTTGGTGGTGAGTATACTGTCAATATATCATCTCTTTTAACTCCTTCTATAACCCTCTTTCCACTTCAAAATGTTCTTCGCTGTCAGAGTAGATCCTCTCTGTTAGAGGGTAGCAGATCGAGACTCTCCCACTCTTTGCACTGAATTACTAACACTGCTTTAATAATTCATATATATATTAGTATATATGTCGTGCCGAATAGGTAAAACTGGTCAATTAGCAAGAACTCATTTAAAATTAAGTCCTTCCTAAAATTTTCTCTTGTACATTTAAAGATGCAATAAGATCACAGTAAACTGGTGATTTTAGAATATGCAAAACAACAACTGTGAAAGAATAATGAAATTCCAAGCGATTTCGTGACTACTCACATTATCAAGGAACAATGTTCCTTGATAATGTGAGTAGTCACGAAAGCGCTTGGAATTTCATTATTATTTCACAGTTGTTGTTTTGCACATTTAAAGACATATTTTTTTTCAATTATGTTAATGATTTTTTACCAAAACAATCTTAGGAAACTTACTTAACCTTATTATAATAAGCGCAATTTAATTTAGCCTAATTCAACTAAATATATTTTATATAAGTTTACAATAATTTAATAATAAACAAACACAATGAAATATATTTTTTCGTTAGGTTCAGAATGATTGTTTGCAAAATTATTGCATACACAAATTTTCGATTGTCCTATTCGGCAAGAAGTACGTTGCTTTTTAAGCCAAAATAGCAAGTTTTACTTATTCGGCACGACATATATTATATATATATATATATATATATATATATATATATATATATATATATATATATATATATATATATATATATATATATATATATATATATATATATATATATATATATATATATATATATATATATATATATATATATATATATATATATATCCTCGTATGCAGGTAAGTTTTTGAGTATGTTTCTGTTCCAAAAATTTTGACAACCTTAAAAAAAATTGTGCCAAAACTTTATATTTCTGGGAAATTTTCAACTTGACATTTGTTTAACTGGAAAACTCCTACCCACTGGAAGTTTCAGTTTGCGGCCTCTGTGTCCCCGAGTCTATACTCAGTTTCCGGTCTTCACAACCCTTCCCCAATTTTTATAACCTTGCATTTATTTGGGTTGAATTCCGGTAGCCACTTGTCTGACAAGTCCTAAGTCTATACAGGTCTAGTTATTGCCTTTCCTTGTCTGCATCGGTTTATTTTCCACACTATTGATACATCTGACTCTTATTTCTTTTGGTATGTCATTCACATATACCAGAACTAGTAGTGGTCTTAATACCGATCCTTGCTGAACCCCACTTGTACTTCCCCAGTCTGACTTCTCTGACAGTAACTGCCTTTTTCCACCAAGATACTCTAATTGACTGTACTACATTCCCCGATGTTCCTGCCTGCACCTCGTGTTTTTGGCCCAGTCTCTTATGAGGTACATTATCAAATACATTTTTTGTAGTCGAGACTATGCAGTCCATCTGTCCCTCTATCTCACCTGCCTCACTGCTCTTGCTGCGCCATAGAACTCCAGCATGTTTGTGAAACAAGGTTGACCATTATTGAATCACACTTGTTTACAAGTGTATGTGTGTGTTTGTTTGTTTGTTTATTTACCACGCTCTCTGTCAAACTTCACTCACAAACTATTGTAGTCCACGTAAGAACACTCTCTTATATTACATGTCTGCCACGCTTCCCTAATTTATCATTGTGATTTATTATACAGTCGTCCTCCGCCTTACTTTCTCCCATTGTTTAGGAAAAATCATTTTACTTTCTTCGTTTTCACCCTCTGTATGTTTTTTATTATAGCATAATTTATCTTTAATTCAGTTTCTTTTTTTTTCTGTCCATTTAGGACGACACTGCAGGGTGGTGTTTTATTTGTCAGAAGAAATGTGAGGATATTTCCTGACGCAGTATCATTACAATGATTCTGTTTTTTGTAAATGGGATGAAAACATATTTATTTACGTAGAACACTGTACCTGTACACTGACTTACGTACGTATAATACTGGTAATAATGCACTGTGATCAGCAGTCGCAGTGTAAACTGAGTGCAGTATATACGCCAGTATATACGTAGCTCACTGGGGAGAATATTCCACTTATATTACAGTCGCAACGTCTTGGGTTCGATTCCCTGGTAAGGGTCAGTTGCCTTACATCCCAGTTGCCCCTGCCCACCTAGCAGTAAAAATAGTTTCCCGTATGTTAACAGACAGTTGTGGGTCTCATTCAGGGGAATTTTTTTGGTAAAGTTTCAGTACCTGCTGGAATGTCAAATCCTCTGCAAGAAAACACTTAGTCCTGCGTGTAAGACACTCCAATACTTGCTGGAGGTATTCAGGTGTCCGGTAAAGGATATCCGTGTACCTAATGATGGTAATTTAAAATCTTTCCCTATTCGTCTTTCTTTTCCCTCCTCTTTCCAAACTTTCTCATCTTGTTCTCTTTTATCCTCCTGTACCCTCTCTCTTGCTCCTTCCAACCCCTCTCAGGCTTTATATCTATCACCATCTAACCTGCCCTCTATCGCTATCCTTATCTTCCCCCTCCTCACCCAACAGCAGTGATTGGTAACCTTTTTTAAGTGATCGTACCCCCTCAGTTCTCTTATTATTTTCTTACCCCGTGTCAAAAAACACTTAAAACTTTAATTTTTTTCGGAAAACCTCTTTATTTTTACAGCAAAAACAAACAAAAGGCGAAGCAGATCAGTGACACAGTTATGAATAAAAACATATATGCATTCGATTATAAATAGAAAAAAATACGTTTGCTTTATATAGTGTTTCTTTTATTATCGATGTTCATTAGTAGAGATCATAAAACCAGGTTCTATTTTAGAAATAGCAGCAAGCATGCTATCACTTGCATGGAATCTTTTTCTAGGATTTATTTTTATGTGCAGAAATATTGAAAACGCCTGTCTCACACAACTAGGTGGTGGTAAATGGCACGAGAACCTCCAAAGCTTTTCCTGTTAACTGGGAACGTTTTGAGTTGTGCAAACCAGAAGTTTTCTACCCTCAATGAATTAAATTTCATTCGGATTTCTTCATTAGCTCTCATTTCATCTTTCTTTATATCACTGTCATGCATGGAATCCAGACTAAAAATATATGGGACCCGTATTCATCCCTGAGCCAGAGAAACCTTGGAAACACTTAATCACTTTCTGCAAATAATGTTTCATTTTGGTCACGATGGACAGTTTTTCCTCACCAGCAGAGCTCATCCATGCGCAGATAACCCGCATATAGGAGAACGAAATTTATGAACACGTTTCGTACCCCCAGGGGAGATTACACGTCCCCTTGGTTAAGAATCACTGCCCTAGAGAGGTTTTATCTGGTCATGCTGGTTGGGAATACTTCATAAACTCAATTTCCCTCTTGTGTAGGATAGGCTATCGTAAGAGCTGGTAATTCCCATGTGATAGTAACTCCAGTTCTACTGGATGGAAACCTCGACGCTGCCATAGCTACTTGATGACATCTTCATTGTATTGTAAATGGTTTAGAAAACCGACAAGTTGAAGAATGAGACACTTGTACAACATTTGGGAATCTTTATTGAGGAAACATTTCTCTAGGCAATGGTTTCTTCAGTCCAGTACATCGACTCCAGTCTGAGGGACTGATAATCTGAAACTCCTCTTCATCTTCCACAGTTCTTTATATTGGACTGAGGAAGCCACTGGCTGACGAAAAGTTTCCTCAATAAAGACTCCAAAATATTGCACAAGTGTCTTATTCTTCAACATCCTCGCTGGGTTTACCACATTCCATTGTTTCATGTATACGACAAACACTGTGATATAGGAAAACAAGGCTAGTTTTTATTCCCACAATGTAACTGCTATTAAAAAGTGTAGCAGCACACTGTGGATTATTAAAAAATGTAACTCTATATGTAAAACAGTGTAACAGCACAGTGCTGATGGTCCCACATTTTAAGTTATATTTTTTAGTTAAAAGCGGGTGATAGTGTGACCAGGTGATAGTGTGACCAACCTTTGTGTGTACTCACCTGGTTGTACTCACCTAGTTGAGGTTGCAGGGGGTCGAGTCCAAGCTCCTGGCCCCGCATCTTCACTGGTCGCTACTAGGCCACTCTCCCTGAACCGTGAGCTTTATTATACTCTGCTTGTGTGTGTGTGTGTGTGTGTGTTTTCCTTCGGTTTCACAATCATATTTGAATTTTAATAGGACACAAGAAGATCTCAAAATAATTTTCCTGTGTCCTCAATGAGAAGTTTTCAACATATATCTGCCAATTTTTAACTAGAAAGTAACAGATATGGTAAAAATTCAGTCCCAAGGTATTATATCAGTTAATCATTATTGGGCTGAGATCATCACTCAACACAGTAGCTTAGCTTCGTCTGTAGAAAGCGTTCCTAATTTTCAGTTTTAAATAAATCAATTTACAGACTCCTGGTGAAAGGAAGCACCATGCACAGCTTCATGGTTAGGTATCTGAAGAACCGAAATCAGTGAAGTCGGTCGATAATAGCTAAAGTAGCAGTACCAAAATAAGTGACTCGACCCCTACACACACACACACACACACACACACACACACACACACACACACACACACACACACACACACACACACACACACACAACAAAGACAGCAGACCTCGGTAACATCAATGCCGGTGTTACGTGACCGACATTTTCAACACATATTTATTGTATCTGAATTTTACCTAATAAATAAAAGATTAACACAGTATTTAACTGAATATAATATTAAAATTGTGTTTTAGTCCATATTTTAATTTTCCTGGCAATTCAAATTTAATATTTCATCAACACAAGACTACTGAAGCCTAGTAAGTGGTAGATCATCCTCTAAATTTCGCAACTATTTTTGGTTCAATATATGAGAAATCTCAGTTGCCATCACTGGCCAATAGACCAGTGGTTCTTAAACAGGGGGCTCGCCCCCCAGGAGAGCGTGAGTACTTTTCTGAGAAAAGGGGGTGCGAACCCAGACAAAAATAAGGAAAATGTTTTGTATTTGTGATCTGCTCATCAGACTCTTTTGAATAGGTGGGGAGGGGATGACGATAAGGACCAACTATAGTAGGAAGAACCACCCAAAATAGGTCAAGAATCACTACTATAGACTATCCTTCTGTAAAACATTTGTAATTTAAAATTAGAGTAAACAGATTGGACAATTCCTGTTATTCATTAGTTCTTCTGAGTAGTTAAGTGAAGGCGCAGTATTTACAGTCAACCCTTATAGCGTGAATATCAGTGTCTAATTGATGTGTTATAATTTCAAATCAATTTGCAACCCTTTTGGAGAAAAATGGAATGTACAGCACCTAAATATTTCGATCTGGGTTTTGACCCTCTTCAAGGTGACGAAATAATTAAATCTTGCGTATATTACCCTGATACTGAGGCTGAGTTGCTGTATATTTGATGAAGGACACACCTTGGCGTCCCTGGTATACGTTTACTACATAAAGGTTGTGTCGTGGTGTGAATGTGAATGATGCAGCCGTGTCTAACACCTCACATGAATACAAAATAACATGTTACTCACGATACTGACGTAACAACACACGTCGTTCTTCACAGTGAAACGTTGTCCATAACCACTAGGGGTGGCCCTAAGTAACTATCGGCTAATTCCGGCCTAGCAGCGCAGTATGACCATTGTGGGTTTAGCGCCTAGATTGTAATAACAATAATAATAATAACAATTCTGATCCAAAGTAACACTATCGGCTAATTCTGAGGATATCAATATCGGCAAAAATGTTGGTATCTTCTCACTAGTAATTGACACTTGATGTTCAAGGTGTGTGTATACTACACTTACTGCCGCAGCTGCAGCCACCAGCTAGCTTCTCTGTCTAACCAAGTGTACTACTGAGAATACCACCAAGGAAACTGACTTTCTCCTCCACACACTCATATACTTTATAATTGATGTGAGCTGAGCAATATCACATAACTGTGGCTGCAAAATATATATATACATATATATATATATATATATATATATATATATATATATATATATATATATATATATATATATATATATATCAAGGAATTCGCGAGAGCAGGCGAAATATACACAAACACTGATCTCTGGCTGAAGGAGACTCGAACCTACAAACCTTAGGACAAGGTACGCAGTGCTTTACCAATCTACCCACACTGGTGGGTAGATTGTCCTAAGGTTCGTAGGTTCGAGTCTCCTTCAGCCAGAGATCAGTGTTATATATATATATATATATATATATATATATATATATATATATATATATATATATATATATATATATATATATATATATATATATATATATATATATATATATATATATATATATATATATATATTGTGTG
This sequence comes from Cherax quadricarinatus, assembly GCF_038502225.1. NCBI lineage: Eukaryota > Metazoa > Arthropoda > Malacostraca > Decapoda > Parastacidae > Cherax > Cherax quadricarinatus. Next base: position 11,295,009 of record NC_091357.1, read on the forward strand.
TAATGATTTTTTTCATATTTCGTTAAAAAAATTAAGCTAAATTTCAGCATATATACAAAAAAAAATGAGTGCAGTGTTGCCAGTGTTGTGTGAGAAGCCTTGCATGTGGGAGAAATCGTTGCCAATCAAGGGATTACAACTCGGGCAGAGGTCGCTCGCCGGACCTGGCAATTATGCAAAAATCTCTCTCCTTGTGATTTACTCTTATGTGTTGCACCTGACTGCCTTATTGCAGCAGCGTACCCGTGAAAGTTTCGAGGATGATACCCTTTTTCCCCGTCCTGAGGGGCAGACATCCTTGTGATCAACCAAGCTCTTGGTGCCTGCAGATCCACCATACTCAGCTCATATAAGTCGAGTCCAAGTGACTAGTAGCTTAGTCAGTGATCGTCTTCTACTTACATCAGAGAGGGCCTCGGTTCGATCCCCAGGTGAGAGCAGATGTAAGAGTGAGTCTCTGTTACACCTGCTGCCCCTCCTGCTTACCTAGCACTAAGTAGGTACCTGAATGTTTGTTTAGCTGTTGTGGATTATATCCTCAAAGGATAAAACCTAAGGACCTCAGCGGAAACAAGCCATTCTGGCTTTCTTAGGTTATTCTGGGTTAATAATCTGAATTATTATTATTATTATTATTATTATTATTATTATTATTATTATTATTATTATTATACCTGTGGGTGATCTCAGATTACCGACTTGCCTCGACCTGCTGTGACTGAGGGACCAGACTTAAGATCAACTGACCTGGTTCTACACCCAACCACCATGTAATTTTCATCATTCAGTGAACTAATATGTCCAATATTTTAAATTCTCTCTCTCTCTCTCTCTCTCTCTCTCTCTCTCTCTCTCTCTCTCTCTCTCTCTCTCTCTCTCTCTCTCTCTCTCTCTCTCTCTGTATTATTTGTATTCACGATAACCATAATATTTAAAAAAATAATAAATCGACCTCACTGAGACTGAATGATAACCCTGTTATTTATATTAATAACCCTGTTATTAATTTTCGGATATACTGATAAAATAGTAATTAAGCCAGCTTGATTTTTCTGTATTTATGTGAGTGTGTGCTGCCTTAAGCATTAGCTAACTCAGCTGTCAACAAATTTGATATCGTAGGAAAGGGAAGCATTGAACACTTTGGCTGTGGAAGCCAGTTGCTATGAATTTATACGTCTGTGTGTCTTTTATTTTGTGTTTGAATATGTGTTTATGCTTTATATCGTAGGTGAATGATCGTGTGTGTCGGCACATGAGTGTATCAGTAAGTCACCAGTACCATAAATAGTGTACAATATTGATAAGTTGATGATTAAGACACATGTGCAACTCTTAGGTATCTTTACTGCCGAAAAGATTCGGGTAAACAGCAACAGTTGAACACGAAGCTGATTTCACTGCTGGAGAGTAGAAACGAGGTACGGATCACCACTTCTCCAGTATTCTCATTGCCTCTGTCTGCGACTAATGAAGCCCACCATGCAGGCTAAACGTTTCGGCATTATACATTCCTAAGTTTTGCCCATATAGCTCAATCTTCAAACCACCAGTAGTTTCACTCCTACTCACAAGGAAACGGCAGGAAATGAATTGACACGTACCGTATTTTCAGGCATACATTATTTATGGCTGTTATTGTAATATAAAGCTATGAGAGCAGAATGTGAAGTTAGTGGTATTACCACATGCAGAACTTCCGTGTACAACACTGTATATAAAAACTGAGTTAGAAAGAGAAACTTGCATTGTCTTATATGTCAGGCATATTTATTCATTGTTTGTCCACACACACACACACACACACACACACACACACACACACACACACACACACAAAGGCAGTAGGGCGTAATATGGTATCACCATAAATTCTGCGAAAGTGAGCAGAAGCACTGTCTAAACCACTATCTAGGAGCTACAAGTCAACGTATACTGGACAATTGCTAGAGATCTAAAAGAGAGCGAATGCAGTCCCTATTTTTAAGAGAGGAGACATGACATGCAGGAAGAGTTGAACTACAGACTAGTTTCTCTGATATGCATACCGTGTAAGGCAATGGGTAATCAGGAGCCTGGTAGAACACGAGGAGAGAAGTGGTTTCATAAGCAATAATCAGCACAGGTTCTGAGATGGTAAATCTTGTCTAACCAACTTGTTGGAATTTTATGACAAGTTAACAGAAGTGCTACAAGAGAGAGGGAGGGGAAAGGGATGGGTGGATTGCAGAGAACATCTGATACTGTACCCCGCAAGAGATTGTGGTAAAAAAGCTGAAGGTGAGACAGAAATAATAGGGAATGCACGCCAGTGATCAAGGAGTACCTTAGAGGAAGGAAGTAAAAGTGTGTCAAGGAAGAGACGTCGAAATGGTGAAGAGTAGTAACTGGCGGGGTTCCGCAAGGATCGGTATTAGGGCCAGTACTGTTTCTGGTTTATCTGAGTAATATTTCAGACGGGTATCAATATTACAGATGGGATTCAGTCAGATGTAGTCCTGTTTGCTGATGATGTAAAACTAGTGAGGAGAATCAATAAGATGAAGAGAGGGAAAACTCCAAAGGTATGTGCACAAATTGAGACTGGTCAGATAAGTGGTTACTGGAAATCAGCCTCAGCAAATGCAAACTTAAGAAGATTGGGGAAGAAGCAAGAAGATCAGACAAAGGGACAGGGGCTGCGGACTTCACTCAAAGAGAAAGACCTAGGAGTGAGCATTAATGCCAAACATATAATCAGAGGCTCAAATCACCTAATAACCTCTATGGCTAATGCTCGTCTGACAAATTTTAAAGTAATCATCAGGAATCTCAACAAAGCCATACCGGGTCTTTTATCCTGACAGGTCCATCTTGGAGTATACAGCGCCGGTATGGAACTCATACCTGAAAAAAAATGTTAAGAAACAGTTAGTGCAGACGTATGCAATGAGAATTGTTCCAGAGCTGTGGTGAATGAGCTACGAGGAGAAGCTAAAGGAATTTAATCTAATAACGCTAGAAGACGGATGAATCAGGGGACACCTGATAACAATATACAAGATAGTAGAATTGATAGGGTAGAGAGGGGCAGGTTATGTGACAGGCGAGAAACAGACAATCAAGGTACAGTTGAGCCACAGGGATGTCAGGAAGTATTTCTTCTGCCACGGAGTTCTTGGGAAGGGTTAAGAGATGAAATTTTGTTGGGATTTTTAACCTGGGAGAGGGTTAGCCACCTAGGATAACCCAATAAAGCCAGTAGTTGAGTAGGATTGTGTCTTATTTCCATTGTGGTCCTTTAATCTTGTCTATCAGGATGCGACCCACAAGTCGAATGACACCCAGGTACTTACTGCTTGGTGAACAGGGGCAGCAGGTGCAAAGACACATGTACAACGTTTCACCAGTGCCGGGGACTGATCTCGGTACCTCAGTGTGTGAGCTGAAGACGCTAACAACCAAGCCACGAGGTGTAACTAAACAAACCATAAGTTTGTCTTTCCAGCATATCACTACAAATGAGTATCGTACCAGATAAGTGGAAAATGGTAAATGTGATGCCCAATTACAAAGTGAGAGATAGATCCTTAGCTTCAAGTTATAGAACACATAGCCTAACCTTCACTATGGGAAAATTAATGGAATCTAATCCCAGTATCAGTTGGAGTTCACCCTAAAAGATGTAATATGATCAATAAATCTCAACACGGTTTTGCAAAGGAGCTTTCTTGCCTTACGAATTTATTAACCTTTTTTAACAAAGGTAATCATTACAATTCAACACAATTTTTATTTCTTTATGCGGTACAAATATTGTAGTATACATGTAATAAAACATTGGTATGCACAAAGGAAGCAACTAACACGCAGTGCATTGTTGCGATAGATCGTGATAATGTGTACAATATTGTTTGTGTGGACTTCAAAAATTTTGATAAGAGTCCACAGAGGAGACAGTGTGCAACTACAGACATACACATAATTACAGTACTCAGGTGTACACTTCCTAATACATTACCATTGTGTGATGGCCACTACACTCTCTACATGATTATAAACCCTGTCATACTCTTCCTGTCTTCCGTATCCTGTCTTCCCTTCCACACACTTCCTATCTTCTGTATCCTGTTTCCCCTTCTACACACTCTTCCTGTCTTCCACTTGCACACATTCTTCCTGTCTTCCGTATTTTGTCTTCCCTTCGACACACTGCCTGCCTCTCACATCCTCTTCCTCCCTCATGGTTCAGACACAGTAGGTACCTTACACCTGCTCCACAAGTAATTATGAACATATCCTGTTTGTTAAAGATACACACACCATCATAGTACTCACCTATATACTCATTTATATGCGGTTGCAGGGATCGAGTCTCAGCTTCTGGTCCCCCGCTTCGCCGGTCGCTACAAGGTTCACTCTTTTCTGGTTTTGAGAGACTTATCGTACCTCTTCTTAAAGCTATGTATGGAGCCTGCCTCTGCCATTTCATTCTTCAGGTTTTTCCACTTCCTGATTACTCTATGGCTGAAGAAATACCTCCTAACGTCCCTGTGACTCATGTGGGTTTTCATCTTCCAGCTGTACCCTTGTGCTTATGCTTCACCTCTCATAGTCTGTCCTTATTCACCTATCAATTCCTCTTAGTATTTTGTACGTTGTTATCATATCACCCCTAGTCCTGAATTTTCTTAGGCTGAATTTCCTTAACCTCTCCTAACAAGACACACACACACACACACACACACGTGTGTGTGTGTGTGTATGTGTGTGTGTGTGTGTGTGTGTGTGTGTGTGTGTGTGTGTGTGTGTGTGTGTGTGTGTGTGTGTGTGTGTGTGTGTGTGTGTGTGTGTGTGTTTGCCTCGTGATGATTTGTGTAACAAGACAGTAAATTAGTTAGGTGTTCAGCAAGGTAGCAGGAATAGTAACGCAGTTAGTAAGGACAGTAACACTTAATATTGCTAATTAAAGTTCATGCTAGAAGGGATGAATAACCTCAACAGTCTAGTGCTTAGTGAGTCAAAGAACTCAGGGCCTGAACATACAACTGCATAGCAGGCTTTGTTGACGATGTTTACCTACCTGTAGGACTCTATCCTCTCAGGTTTCGCTCTCTGTAGAGCTTTATCGAGTCATGTTTCTCTCCTCGTCAAGATTTATCAAGTTATGCTTCGTAATATATATATATATATATATATATATATATATATATATATATATATATATATATATATATATATATATATATATATATATACATATATATATATATATATATATATATTAATGAATGTGATGACTGGGAGGGTAGGATGACTGGGAGTGTAGGATGACTGGTGGGGATAGGAAGGACCTGGAAGGGTAGGATGGCTAGTGAGGATAGGAAGGACCTGGAAGGGTAGGATGACTAGTGGGGATAGGAAGGACCTGGAAGGGTAGGATGACTAGTGGGGATAGGAAGGACATGGAAGGGTAGGATGACTAGTGGGGATAGGAAGGACCTGGAAGGGTAGGATGACTGAGAGGGTAGGATGAGTAACTTCCGTGTCGTGTATCCCCACAGTCATCCCCCACAATTCTCGGTATCCCTGAGATTCAATTTCCGCCTCAGATTGTCCTCTCTCTCACTGTTTTGCTCTGGTAATACACTTTATGGGATATTCTCTCAGCCTCTCGCACCGCCCTCTGTAAAATAATGCTGCTTTTTCTGCTCCATATTATTACTCTCTGGCTATCATATTCTCCTTTATTTTACACCGTCCTAACTCTTCTCTTTATTCCTTCCTTCACCTTATAATTCATATAATCCTGGCGTATAATAATAATAATAATCCTGACATGTAATCCTGCAGTTCGTGTAACTCGTCTTTTATCATGAGTTTGTACACATGTGGCTTGCTACAGCGGTTTATATGTGGCTTGCTACAGCGGTTTATATGTGGCTTGCTACAGCGGTTTATATGTGGCTTGCTACAGCGGTTTATATGTGGCTTGCTACAGCGGTTTATATGTGGCTTGCTACAGCGGTTTATATGTGGCTTGCTACAGCGGTTTATATGTGGCTTGCTACAGCGGTTTATATGTGGCTTGCTACAGCGGTTTATATGTGGCTTGCTACAGCGGTTTATATGTGGCTTGCTACAGCGGTTTATATGTGGCTTGCTACAGCGGTTTATATGTGGCTTGCTACAGCGGTTTATATGTGGCTTGCTACAGCGGTTTATATGTGGCTTGCTACAGCGGTTTATATGTGGCTTGCTGCAGCGGTTTATATGTGACTTGCTACAGCGGTTTATATGTGGCTTCCTACAGCGGTTTATATGTGGCTTGCTACAGCGGTTTATATGTGGCTTGCTACAGCGGTTTATATGTGGCTTGCTACAGCGGTTTACATGTGGCTTGCTACAGCGGTTTATATGTGACTTGCTACAGTGGTTTATATGTGACTTGCTACAGCGGTTTATATGACTTGCTACAGTGGTTTATATGTGACTTGCTACAACGGTTTATATGTAACTTGATACAGTGGTTTATATGTGACTTGCTACAGCGGTTTATATGACTTGCTACAGTGGTTTATATGTGGCTTGCTACAGTGGTTTATATGTGGCTTGCTACAGCGGTTTATGTGGCTTGCAACAGTGGTTTATATGTGACTTGCTACAGTGGTTTATATGTGGCTTGCTACAGCGGTTTATGTGGCTGGCTACAGTGGTTTATATGTGACTTGCTACAGTGGTTTATATGTGGCTTGCTACAGCGGTTTATGTGGCTTGCTACAGTGGTTTATATGTGGCTTGCTACAGTGGTTTATATGTGGCTTGCTACAGCGGTTTATGTGGCTTGCTACAGTGGTTTATATGTGACTTGCTACAGTGGTTTATATGTGGCTTGCTACAGCGGTTTATGTGGCTTGCTACAGTGGTTTATATGTGGCTTGCTACAGCGGTTTATGTGGCTTGCTACAGTGGTTTATATGTGGCTTGCTACAGCGGTTTATGTTGCTTGCTACAGTAATTTATATGTGGCTTGCTACAGCGGTTTATATGTGGCTTGCTACAGCGGTTTATGTGGCTTGCTACAGTGGTTTATATGTGGCTTGCTACAGGGTTTATGTAGCTTGCTACAGTGGTTTATATGTGGCTTGCTACAGTGGTTTATATGTGGCTTGCTACAGCGGTTTATGTGGCTTGCTACAGTAGTTTATATGTGGCTTGCTACAGCGGTTTATGTGGCTTGCTACAGTGGTTTATGTGGCTTGCTACAGTGGTTTATGTGGCTTGCTACAGTGGTTTATGTGGCTTGCTACAGTGGTTTATGTGGCTTGCTACAGTGGTTTATGTGGCTTACTACAGTGGTTTATGTGGCTTGCTACAGTGGTTTATGTGGCTTGCTACAGTGGTTTATATGTGGCTTGTTACAGTGGTTTATGTGGCTTGCTACAGCGGTTTATGTGGCTTGCTACAGTGGTTTATATGTGGCTTGCTACAGCGGTTTATGTGGCTTGCTACAGTGGTTTATGTGGTTTGCTACAGTGGTTTATGTGGCTTGCTACAACGGTTTATGTGGCTTGCTACAGTGGTTTATGTGGCTTGCTACAGCGGTTTATGTGGCTTGCTACAGTGGTTTATGTGGCTTGCTACAGCGGTTTATGTGGCTTGCTACAGCAATTTATGTGGCTTGCTACAGCGGTTTATGTATCTTGCTACAGTGGTTTATGTGGCTTGCTACAGTGGTTTATGTGGCTTGCTACAGCGGTTTATGTGGCTTGCTACAGCAGTTTATGTGGCTTGCTACAGCGGTTTATGTATCTTGCTACAGTGGTTTATGTGGCTTGCTACAGTGGTTTATGTGGCTTGCTACAGCAGTTTATGTGGCTTGCTACAGCAGTTTACGTGGCTTGCTACAGCGGTTTATGTATCTTGCTACAGTGGTTTATGTGGCTTGCTACAGTGGTTTATGTGGCTTGCTACAGCGGTTTATGTGGCTTGCTACAGCAGTTTATGTGGCTTGCTACAGTGGTTTATGTATCTTGCTACAGTGGTTTATGTGGCTTGCTACAGTGGTTTATGTGGCTTGCTACAGCGGTTTATGTATCTTGCTACAGTGGTTTATGTGGCTTGCTACAGTGGTTTATGTGGCTTGCTACAGTGTTTTATGTGGCTTGCTACAGTGTTTTATGTGGCTTGCTACAGTGGTTTATGTGGCTTGCTACAGTGGTTTATGTGGCTTGCTACAGTGATTTATGTGGCTTGCTACAGTGGTTTATGTGGCTTGCTACAGTGATTTATGTGGCTTGCTACAGTGGTTTATGTGGCTTGCTACAGTGGTTTATGTGGCTTGCTACAGTGATTTATGTGGCTTGCTACAGTGGTTTATGTGGCTTGCTACAGTGGTTTATGTGGCTTGCTACAGTGGTTTATGTGGCTTGCTACAGTGGTTTATGTGGCTTGCTACAGTGGTTTATGTGGCTTGCTACAGTGTTTTATGTGGCTTGCTACAGTGATTTATGTGGCTTGCTACAGTGATTTATGTGGCTTGCTACAGTGGTTTATGTGGCTTGCTACAGTGGTTTATGTGGCTTGCTACAGTGGTTTATGTGGCTTGCTACAGTGGTTTATGTGGCTTGCTACAGTGGTTTATGTGGCTTGCTACAGTGGTTTATGTGGCTTGCTACAGTGGTTTATGTGGCTTGCTACAGTGGTTTATGTGGCTTGCTACAGTGGTTTATGTGGCTTGCTACAGTGGTTTATGTGGCTTGCTACAGTGGTTTATGTGGCTTGCTACAGTGTTTTATGTGGCTTGCTACAGTGATTTATGTGGCTTGCTACAGTGATTTATGTGGCTTGCTACAGTGGTTTATGTGGCTTGCTACAGTGGTTTATGTGGCTTGCTACAGTGGTTTATGTGGCTTGCTACAGTGGTTTATGTGGCTTGCTACAGTGGTTTATGTGGCTTGCTACAGTGGTTTATGTGGCTTGCTACAGTGGTTTATATGCTGGCAGCTTTTTTTTTTATAAATCAAGTTTGTAAGTTATATTTTATATCAGTTACACTGTATGGCAGTGACACTGTATGGCAGTGACACTGTATGGCAGTGACACTGTATGGCAGTGACACTGTATGGCAGTGACAATGTATGGCAGTGACACTGTATGGCAGTGACAATGTATGGCAGTGACACTGTATGGCAGTGACACTGTATGGCAGTGACACTGTATGGCAGTGACACTGTATGGCAGTGACACTGTATGGCAGTGACACTGTATGGCAGTGACAATGTATGGCAGTGACACTGTATGGCAGTGACACTGTATGGCAGTGACACTGTATGGCAGTGACACTGTATGGCAGTGACACTGTATGGCAGTGACAATGTATGGCAGTGACACTGTATGGCAGTGACACTGTATGGCAGTGACACTGTATGGCAGTGACACTGTATGGCAGTGACACTGTATGGCAGTGACACTGTATGGCAGTGACACTGTATGGCAGTGACACTGTATGGCAGTGACACTGTATGGCAGTGACACTGTATGGCAGTGACAATGTATGGCAGTGACACTGTATGGCAGTGACACTGTATGGCAGTGACTGTATGGCAGTGACACTGTATGGCAGTGACACTGTATGGCAGTGACACTGTATGGCAGTGACAATGTATGGCAGTGACACTGTATGGCAGTGACACTGTATGGCAGTGACACTGTATGGCAGTGACACTGTATGGCAGTGACACTGTATGGCAGTGACACTGTATGGCAGTGACACTGTATGGCAGTGACACTGTATGGCAGTGACAATGTATGGCAGTGACACTGTATGGCAGTGACACTGTATGGCAGTGACACTGTATGGCAGTGACACTGTATGGCAGTGACACTGTATGGCAGTGACACTGTATGGCAGTGACACTGTATGGCAGTGACACTGTATGGCAGTGACACTGTATGGCAGTGACACTGTATGGCAGTGACACTGTATGGCAGTGACACTGTATGGCAGTGACACTGTATGGCAGTGACACTGTATGGCAGTGACACTGTATGGCAGTGACACTGTATGGCAGTGACACTGTATGGCAGTGACACTGTATGGCAGTGACACTGTATGGCAGTGACACTGTATGGCAGTGACACTGTATGGCAGTGACACTGTATGGCAGTGACACTGTATGGCAGTGACACTGTATGGCAGTGACACTGTATGGCAGTGACACTGTATGGCAGTGACACTGTATGGCAGTGACACTGTATGGCAGTGACACTGTATGGCAGTGACACTGTATGGCAGTGACACTGTATGGCAGTGACACTGTATGGCAGTGACACTGTATGGCAGTGACACTGTATGGCAGTGACACTGTATGGCAGTGACACTGTATGGCAGTGACACTGTATGGCAGTGACAATGTATGGCAGTGACACTGTATGGCAGTGACACTGTATGGCAGTGACACTGTATGGCAGTGACACTGTATGGCAGTGACACTGTATGGCAGTGACACTGTATGGCAGTGACAATGTATGGCAGTGACACTGTATGGCAGTGACACTGTATGGCAGTGACACTGTATGGCAGTGACACTGTATGGCAGTGACACTGTATGGCAGTGACACTGTATGGCAGTGACACTGTATGGCAGTGACACTGTATGGCAGTGACACTGTATGGCAGTGACACTGTATGGCAGTGACACTGTATGGCAGTGACAATGTATGGCAGTGACAATGTATGGCAGTGACACTGTATGGCAGTGACACTGTATGGCAGTGACACTGTATGGCAGTGACACTGTATGGCAGTGACAATGTATGGCAGTGACACTGTATGGCAGTGACACTGTATGGCAGTGACACTGTATGGCAGTGACAATGTATGGCAGTGACACTGTATGGCAGTGACACTGTATGGCAGTGACACTGTATGGCAGTGACACTGTATGGCAGTGACACTGTATGGCAGTGACACTGTATGGCAGTGACACTGTATGGCAGTGACCCTGTATGGCAGTGACACTGTATGGCAGTGACACTGTATGGCAGTGACAATGTATGGCAGTGACACTGTATGGCAGTGACACTGTATGGCAGTGACACTGTATGGCAGTGACACTGTATGGCAGTGACAATGTATGGCAGTGACACTGTATGGCAGTGACACTGTATGGCAGTGACACTGTATGGCAGTGACACTGTATGGCAGTGACAATGTATGGCAGTGACACTGTATGGCAGTGACACTGTATGGCAGTGACACTGTATGGCAGTGACACTGTATGGCAGTGACAATGTATGGCAGTGACACTGTATGGCAGTGACAATGTATGGCAGTGACACTGTATGGCAGTGACACTGTATGGCAGTGACACTGTATGGCAGTGACACTGTATGGCAGTGACACTGTATGGCAGTGACACTGTATGGCAGTGACACTGTATGGCAGTGACACTGTATGGCAGTGACACTGTATGGCAGTGACACTGTATGGCAGTGACAATGTATGGCAGTGACACTGTATGGCAGTGACACTGTATGGCAGTGACACTGTATGGCAGTGACACTGTATGGCAGTGACACTGTATGGCAGTGACAATGTATGGCAGTGACACTGTACACTGTATGTATTGCAGTGACACTGTACACTGTATGGCAGACACTGTATGGCAGTGACACTGTACACTGTATGTATGGCAGTGACACTGTACACTGTATGGCAGTGACACTGTATATAGTATGTATGTATGCCAGTGACACTGTACATAGTATGTATGCCAATGACACTGTACATAGTGTGTATGTATGCCAGTGACACTGTACATAGTATGTATGTATGGCAGTGACACTTTATATAGTATGTATGTATGCCAGTGACACTGTATATAGTATGTATGCCAATGACACTGTACATAGTATGTATGTATGCCAGTGACACTGTATATAGTATGTATGTATGCCAGTGACACTATATAGTGTGTATGCCAATGACACTGTACATAGTGTGTATGTATGCCAGTGACACTGTATATAGTATGTATGTATGCCAGTGACACTATATATAGTATGTATGGCAGTGACACTGTATATGGCAGTGACACTGTACATAGTATGTATGGCAGTGACACTGTACATAGTATGTATGGCAGTGACATTGTACATAGTATGTATGGCAGTGACACTGTACATAGTATGTATGGCAGTGACACTGTACATAGTATGTATGGCAGTGACACTGTACATAGTATGTATGGCAGCGACACTGTACATAGTATGTATGGCAGTGACACTGTACACAGTATGTATGGCAGTGACACTGTACACAGTATGTATGGCAGTGACACTGTACATAGTATGTATGGCAGTGACACTGTACATAGTATGTATGGCAGTGACACTGTACACAGTATGTATGGCAGTGACACTGTACATAGTATGTATGGCAGTGACACTGTACACAGTATGTATGGCAGTGACACTGTACATAGTATGTATGGCAGTGACACTGTACATAGTATGTATGGCAGTGACATTGTACACAGTATGTATGGCAGTGACACTGTACACAGTATGTATGACAGTGACACTGGCCTGTAGTTGAGTGCTACCTCTTTGTCACTCTTCTTAAATATTAGAACTACATTTGGTGTCGTCCGCACTGTTGTCGCAGCTGCCCAGCATCAGATGTGTGGGTTACAGACGTTGTGATGAAATCTGCCAGCCTCATCTGAAGGACTTCCGTAGGTCAATGAGGTTATCGTCAAGTATTTCATTACAGGATCTTCAGGTTCATTAATCCCTTTAGTCTCTCCCTCGCTGGAATTTGGCTCCTTACTTAATTTTAGCTAGAAATTCACATAGTGCTTTTGCACACTCAGAATCCACGGAAAGACATTGTTGGTACTATTGCCGTCGATGTATCTATAGAGCTCAAGCAGTAGTTTTTTTCACTTCTGTTGTGTGCATTGTGTCCAGTACTCATTGGTGCACTATTTCTCTTTTCACTCCCTAGCGTTGTCTCTATTTCCTCTTATAATATCTCCTGAAAGTGAGTGTTCAGCTCCTCGCAGATTTCTTGGTCGTTTCTTGTGCGTTCTCATCTTTCCTTCTTCCGCCTTATTACCTGGTCATTCTTTTATGTGACCGTATAGCAACTTCGGCTCAGATTTGGCTTTCCATACTATGTAATTCTCAAATTGTTGCTCACCCTCTTTTCTCACCCATGCAAATTCTCTTCTCGCAATTCTGTTCTCTGCTTTCTGTTATTCATAAGAACATAAGAATGGAGGAACACTGCAGAAGGCCTACTGGCCCATGCAAGGCAGGTCCTTGATTTATATTTTTTCTATGCTCTTGCTTTTTTAAGTTATACTTCTTTGTTCCTCTAGTTGAACACTGGTCTCTCTTTCTCTCTCTCTCTCTATCCCCCTTTCTCTCTGTCCTTACCAATGATTCTTTAACAAGTGTGAATCTCTCCTCCGCCTCTCCGCACTCTCCTGCTAAATGCTTCTCATTCGTTATTTTTCTCCCCAGGTCTATGTTCCACTGCACTGCTACAATTAATTCTCTCATGCCTGCATAGTCTCCTCTTCCTTCCCTGTTATATTTCTCTGTGTGTGATACTACAGTAAGGAAGGAAGCTACCGGGTGTGTCTCGTATTGTTCCACCTGAGTCGGAGGTTGACTCATCCTCTCCTCTCTGCTTGTGTCCTTGACATGTTAACACTTGAAGTTTTCCATCACCGCCTCCGTCATCTTGGTCACTGAAGGATCTATTCCTCCATGGGGATCCCAGTTGTCCCAGTCTATTTGTAGTTAAAAAATCCCCATGATGAGCAACTTTGCAGTCGACACATGAGATGTCCTCGCTGCTTCAACTGATTAGCAGTGCTGCTCCTTTCTTTTCCCTGTCCTCCCTCTCCTTCCTCACAACTCGATAACCGGATGGGAATATCGCATCTGTTCTCTCCTGAAACTTCGCCTTTGGAGGAATAATGTGTGTGTGTGTGTGTGTGTGTGTGTGTGTGTGTGTGTGTGTGTGTGTGTGTGTGGGTGTGTGTGTGTGTGTGTGTGTGTGTGTGTGTGTGTGTGTGTGTGTGTGTGTGTGTGTGTGTGTGTGTGTGTGTGTGTGTGTGTGTGTGTGTGTGTGTGTGTGTGTGTGTGTGTGTGTGTGTGTTTGTGTGTGTGTGTTTGTGTGTGTGTGTGTGTGTGTGTGTGAAATATCCCGTCTGTCATATTGTAATGAGCGTGTTCATTGTGATAGTACGAGAAAGTTGAAGGTTTGTGCAAGACGCCTGGCCATGTGTGTCATGAGTCATGGGTGGGTCTGCTTGAAGCAGCATGGATCAGGAGCTGCAGCCCCATTATTATGTTCATGAGGAAAGCCCTAAACCTACAGGGGCCAGTGCCTTGGTAATGAGAGGTAATCAAGTTGGATTCACCGGATAGGTACCTATAATACCTTGGATCAAGAGCCTTACAGCATCAAGGGACATTCTCTCCCCCTACGCATGAACTAAGGTGCGGGCAGAGGGCGTGGAAGATGCGTCATAGCGCGTGCGCGGCGCAACGACTGAGCGGGCGTGGTAAGGGCGGTGTTTCCTGCGGCTGGGAAGGAGTAGGGAGGGACGTTACTGGCGAAAATCTCGTAGAAAAGGGCGCACCTTCCGACCATCAGTGCCTCTCGTCATAACACGCGCGTCAGCTAATGACATAGGGCTCTCCTGCCTCGCGTCGCTGCTCGCGCAACTCACGGTAACTGGCGGGAAACGCCAACCACTAATCAGAAAACTCAAAACTGGCGAGAAACGTCAAACCTAAACTTGTCGGGAAACATCATTCACAAATGGTGGGAAACAAACTCAAAATTGGCGGGAAACATATTCAAAACTGGCGGGAAACATTAAACCCAAACTTGGAGGAAAACAAACTCAAAACTGGCAGGAAGAGTCACTCAAAAACTGGCGGGAAGAGTCACTCAAAAACTGGTGGGAAGAGTCACTCAAAAAACTGGCGAGAAGCGTTAAACTTATAAATGACGGGAAATTACTAGCTTAGAACTGGCGGGTAACTGCAAATTTCAAAACCCGGCGAGACATTAAATTTTAGAACTGACGATTAACTGTAAATTTTAGAACTGGCGGGAAACGTTAGACTCAGAAATTGGCGGTAAACAGTGAACTCAAAACTTGAAAGAAACGTCAAAAGAAATCCTGGCAGTAAAACTTTTACATCACTGCATTATCTGTGTGAGAAGTGTGAGCTAGGAGCTGAAGCTGCAGTAGTTACCCCCTTAACTAAGCTTACTAGCTGAAGTGTATCTCCACCCCCCTTGCACCCATTAACTGAATTACCCCACCCTTTAACACACCCACTAGCAGAAGTGTAACACTAGCCCTTAAACGACATGGATTCAGAAGTCGACACTATGCACCACAAGTGCTTACAAACCAGATACAGCAATCAAGTGAAGACTAAGAGTTGAGTCAAGAGCTGGAGGTCAACCACAAAAGCACTGCCAATCAATCACCTGCAAAACTGCACAAATGCAACGTTAGTTTTGTATCTGTAAATTTGGTGGTTTGGAGAAGTCTCTGGGGACACTGTTCAGGTGAGAGAGTGCTGGCCTAGCACGTCAGATGGACGGGGATCAATATTCTGTATCTCCAGACTTGTTTCAACTTAGCCATACTACGAATAGGCATTTACAAATGATGTACACACACACATACATACATACATTACGTACATGCAATGCATACTAGTCGCTTTGTTTTTGTGCCTAATAATGTTTTATTACATGTAAACTACATTATTTGTACCGCATAATATATATGGAAGGCAGGATGAAAGACATCGATACACATGATGCCTTCTGCCTACTCACCAGGTGCCTATCAATCCCAAAACTTAACTACTTTCTGAGATGCTCCCCAGCCTTTAGCAGTCCGAAATTCAAGGAATATGACTTTCTCCTTAAGACCATGCTAGATAGCGTATTGAATATTTCCCTCGAAGATGGACAGTGGATGCAAGCCTCACTTCCAGTCAGGCTTGGGGGGCTGGGAGTACGCAGATCCTCCCAGATTGCCCTACCAGCTTTCCTATCCTCTTCCATAGCATCAAACGAGTTAATAAGAAATTCTTCCGGACAACCTCAGTGACTCAGCAAGAATACAGTACCCTAACTATGCCAGTGCCATCACTGAATGGGAGACTCTTGCTGCTCCATCACCAAACTCTAGTGCAGCACTGCCCTACAAACAGTCAAGCTGGGATGGCCCCATCCCTGAAAAGGTGCTTGCCATCATGCTCAGGGCTATTACTAACATCAGACAGGGAGACTGCCTGTCTCCAAGCTGTGAGTGCACATCACTCCAGGGACTTCCTCCAAACAGTTCCCATTTCAGCACTGGGAACGCGTCTCGACCCTAAGACCCTCCATATTGCAGTGGCTCAGTACCTTGCTGTCCCAATTCAGCACAGCTGCTGATCCCCTGTATATGTTTGTGTAGCATATCTGAGTATCACAGTTAGTACCATCTATATATTTTATATAGACGATCTCTTCCTAGGCCTAGGGGCTAGCATGTGACGTCATGTGATACCACATGTGAGCATCAGACGCCCTGTCCCTCTCTCAGTTCCCGGATAGACCTACAGGCGACTACAGGCAGGCTGGGCCTTCCCCTCACGACACTGCAATTACAAGTGTTACCAGCCTTAACTGTGTTACTACCCCAACTTTGACACCTCGAACCCCCACGCTACATGTTTGCGGCGATGCAAAGCCGACCAATATGGTCTACATGGTCTTAACTGTTCCAAAATCAAGGGCGGCATGCAAGACACAATGAGGTCAACGACATTATAAAGAGAACCCTTGCTACAGCTGGATGCCCAGCCGAGAGGGAGTCCCGATCACTAGCAGCCAACAATACCCGCAACCCAGCAAACTGCCTCGATGGGATCACCATCTACCCTTAGAAGAATGGCAAGCTCTTAGCATGGGACTGTACCTGTGTGTCCACACTGACTGACACCTATATCCATCACAGTGTCGGGCGACAGGGAGGAGCTGCTGACCACAGGGAGGAGTACAAGATCAGCAAGTACAGGGACATAAGCCAACAGTATCAATTTGTCCCAGTGGGATCAGAGACCTTGGGATCATGGGGAAAAAAATGCCACACATTTCCTTAAAGAACTGGGTTCCAGACTCATCGACACCACCAGCGACCCAAGAGCAGCCACTTTCATGTTCCAGCGCCTCAGCGTGGCCATCCAGAGGGGAAATGCATGCTGCATACTGGGCTCGCGTCCGGCTTCGGAGGGGCTGGAGGAGATTCATAACTTTTGATATATTGTGCTAATGTAGTCATGTTTGTGTTTTCTATCAATGTATTCTGTCTATTAATAAAGTTAGCATGTGGCATAAAAATACAGGGGGTGGTAAGAGAAGAAAATATTCAAAGAGCTCCGGGGAGAACCTTGAGTTTTCCCTGAGGTACGTTTCTTGTCTTCTCTGAGGATGAGGGTCCCTAATAAAGTTCTAGAGGTGGTACCTCCTATATATCAACACTCCATATATATATATATATATATATATATATATATATATATATATATATATATATATATATATATATATATATATATATATATGCATTGTGCGTACCAATAGCCAGAAAGCAAGAAACAGGTGTTGAGGAACACGTGACTCGCTCTCCCAGAATGTGTTTCCTTCTCTGGGTCTCAGTTATTTCCTCCCGTCCCCATCCGTGCTCGTTTGTGGAACTAACGACCTCGTTCATCTCGGCAGGCGGCACTAACTACCCTTGCCAACTAACGGGGGGGAGAGGGGAGAGAGAGAGAAGGGGCATAGCCTCCACTAATGAAGAGATACAATCAAGGTGATCTTAAGTTCTTTCTACTTGTGTCGAGAGTAAACGAAGCTCTTTAACCAATCAGGAGACACGCGAAGAATCCCTCTGACCAATAGCGAGCGAAGATTGTCGTTATGCCAACGCGAATTCAATCCTTAAAATGTGTATATTGTTTTGAATTATTTATATTACTTTATATTTTAGGAAGATCTGGTTGAATTTAGGCAAGTTAAATGGTTATGAGTTATTTACCACAGGTGAAGTCTGTGTATTTTTTCCAGAATGGTTGTTAATATGCTACTGTGGGTAAATTACTTAGGCATTTCTTGAACATTTGTGAGTGAATTGTCTCTGGCAAGATTTACACGTCTTTAAGAAGGCACTGGACAGGCACCTAAAGTCAGTTCCTGACCAACCGGGCTGTGGTTCATACGTCAGCTTGCGTGCGGCCAGTAGTAACAGCCTGGTTGATCAGACCCTGATCCACC
>NC_091357.1:11320860-11490546 GCF_038502225.1 Cherax quadricarinatus
TTTTTTTACACGCCATACTGCAGGGGATATGTAGTACACGCCATGCTCACTATAGGAGATACGCATAACACGGCGTACTACGAGGTGCATGCTGACACAATCCGTCACAGTTACTTCACTGACACATTTAAAATCGGGACAAAAAATAATATCATTTGCTGGTACCAGAATTAGTGAGGAACCACCAGTGTTGATGTTTGTTGTGTTGATGTTACTGTTGATGTTAGTGTTGATGTTATTGTTGATGTTAGTGTTGTTGATGTTAGTGGTGTTGATGTTAGTGGTGTTGATGTTAGTATTGTTGATGTTAGTGGTGTTGATGATAGTGGTGTTGATGTTAGTGTTGTTGATGTTAGTGGTGTTGATGTTAGTGGTGTTGATGTTAGTGTTGTTGATGTTAGTGGTGTTGATGTTAGTGGTGTTGATGTTAGTGGTGTTGATGTTAGTATTGTTGATGTTAGTGGTGTTGATGTTAGTGGTGTTGATGTTAGTGGTGTTGATGTTAGTGTTGTTGATGTTAGTGGTGTTGATGTTAGTGGTGTTGATGTTAGTGGTGTTGATGTTAGTGTTGTTGATGTTAGTGGTGTTGATGTTAGTGGTGTTGATGTTAGTGGTGTTGATGTTAGTATTGTTGATGTTAGTGTTGATGATAGTGGTGTTGATGTTAGTGTTGTTGATGATAGTGTTGTTGATGTTAGTGTTGTTGATGATAGTGTTGTTGATGTTAGTGTTGCTGATGTTAGTGTTGTTGATGTTAGTGTTGTTGATGTTAGTGTTGTTGATGTTAGTGGTGTTGATGATAGTGGTGTTGATGTTAGTGTTGTTGATGTTAGTGGTGTTGATGTTAGTGGTGTTGGTGTTAGTGTTCTTGATGTTAGTGGTGTTGATGTTAGTGGTGTTGATGTTAGTGTTGTTGATGATAGTGTTGTTGATGTTAATGGTGTTGTTAGCGTTGTTGATGATAGTGTTGATGATAGTGGTGTTGATGTTAGTGTTGTTGATGATAGTGTTGATAATAGTGGTGTTGATGTTAGTGGTGTTGATGTTAGTGTTCTTGATGTTAGTGGTGTTGATGTTAGTGTTGTTGATAGTGTTGTTTATGTTAGTGGTGTTGATGTTAGTGTTGTTGATGATAGTGTTGATAATAGTGGTGTTGATGTTAGTGGTGTTGATGTTAGTGTTCTTGATGTTAGTGGTGTTGATGTTAGTGTTGTTGATAGTGTTGTTTATGTTAGTGGTGTTGATGTTAGTGGTGTTGATGTTAGTGGTGTTGATGTTAGTGGTGTTGATGTTAGTGTTGTTGATGATAGTATTGTTGATGTTAATGGTGTTGATGTTAGCGTTGTTGATGATAATGGTGTTGTCCCACACACTCCAGGTTATGTAAGCACAAATGGATATCTGCACACTAATAAAAGCGTACGTTACATTTCACACACAATATAAGCAATGTAACATCTCCACATGATGTGAACATTTCTGTAGACCGAGCTGAGTGAAAGGTGAGCTGGTAGGAGAGTGAATGCAACTTAAGTACACATACCTAACTACCCTCAGAACTTCTCCAATGTTATTTTAACAAACAGGGCTGACTACAGGGCTGCATTATCCCGTGTGGATGTTCCACACGGGATATTGCGGATAAAAAAAAAGCTTCCATACAGTGTGACGTAAATATGTAGACAGTGTGAGCATCAGTAGCATTCCCAGGAAATAATGCATCCACAAAAAGGGATCTGACAAGAAGTATATGATGCGTATGTGTCTGCCCTGAAATCCAAGGTGATCCACTGTAAGGATTAAATGAAAGTGGGTATAGGTGGGTCTTAGATAGCAGAGAGTCAGCGTGGGCACCGGATATCCCACACCCTGTACATGGACGGAACTGTTATACGTGGGTGGTTGTGTCCCAGTTCCTGTGTATTATACTGTGTGGGGGGAGGCACGCCCACACCTCTCTCTCACACCCACATATCAACCCTCCTCTCTCTCTCTCTCTCTCTCCCACACACACACACACACACACACACACACACACATATATATATATATAGTCTTCGTCTTCTTATTCTCTTCTTCCTCCTCCTTCCTCCTCCTCCTCTTTCTTCCTCCTCCTCCTTCCTCCTCCTCCTTTCTTCTCCTCCTCCTTCTTCCACCTCCTACACTTCACATCGCACCATAACTAACGATGTTATGGAAGGACAAGAGAAGCAAAGAGAGAAATGGGCGATAACGAGAGATAAATGATAGATAAATATAGAGGGGAAGGAAGAAAATGAGAGGGGGAGAGAGAAAATAATGAGAGGGAGAGAGATAAAAAAAAAGAGAATAGGAGAGAGGGAGAAGATTGTGAAGAGAGCGGAAAGTGAGAGGAATGAAAGAGAAATGGATAGATAAGGGGAGGGAGGGGCCTTCAAGGCTATAATGCTGGTTGGGCTCTTGATCCAAGGGAGTGGATCACCTGATAGTCCTGTTGTTGTTTTGTTGTTGGTGATGGTGTTTTTGTTAACTCTTATTATTATTATTATTATTATTATTATTATTATTAACAGTAGTAGTAGTTGTCGTAATTGCAGTAGTAGAAGTAGTAATAGTGGTAGTTGTAGTAGTAGTAGTAGTAGTGGTAAAACTAGTAATAATAGTTGTTATAGTAAAAGTATTATTATTATTATTATTATTATTATTATTATTATTATTATTGTTATTACAAGTATTATCCATGCTAATAATACTGTAATTCTTCTTAAAAGTTTAAGTAATGATAATATGAGAGGTGATCATCATTAGCGTAATTAAGGAGGAAGGAAGGAAGGGGGAGGGAGGGAGGGAGGGGGTATGAAGGGAAGGAAGAGAAGAAGGGAAGGAAAAAGGGGGTAGAAAGGGAGGGAAGTAGGGAGAGAGGGAGGAAGGGAAGTAGGGAAAGAGAGAGGGAGGGAGGAAGGGAATTAGGGAGGGAGGGAGGGAGGAAGGGAAGTAGGGAAAGAGAGAGGGAGGGAAGAAGGGAATTAAGTAGGGAGAGAGGGAGGAAGGGAAGTAGAGAGAGAGGTAGGGTAGGGGCAATAATTAACATGGGTTACAGGCACGAAGTTTACTTGCTGGCTGAGCAAGTGTAACAAACAAACAAACAAGTGAACGCTGATCATGCAAGGAAATAAATAAGTGTGTGTTTGTTTTATTTGCGTGTGTAATTGTACAGTTTGTAGCTACAGAAGTCCAGGTATGTCTGTGGTGCCTCACCGACAGTGAGACGCGCACACCTCTCTCTACGTGTGTGTGTGTGTGTGTAAGTACGTGTACGCATGCAGCACATGTATATACATGCACAAACATTTAAACACACAAATATATGCACTCATACATATAAAAAAAAGTTATTACATATGTAAATACACATACACATACAAACGCACACAAATACATAAACATATATATACATGTGTACATATACGTACAGAAATTCATACGCACACGTACACATATTTGTATATTTTGCTGCACTTGTATTTTATAACCGCTCCCCGGTATTCCTTGTGCATGCATGATGGTAGAGGAGGCTGGGCTTATAGAATACGGGGATACCTGTCTTGGATTGCGCAGCGACCGGGATACATCTGGGTGTTGTCGTTATTATTATTATTATTATTATTATTATTATTATTAAGTCCTTGAGGTTGTGGTGAGTGTGAGTAACCTCACACTCAGTAGAGCGTAAACCCACCTTCGTGCGCTCAATGATGTGTAAGTGCGTTACACAGACTTAGTGACGCTGTTATTAATTATATACACTGAGTGTTGGTAGCCACAGAGCGTAATGTGTGGTGGTGTGTGGTAACACTGTTTTGGGTGGTAACACTTATGGGAACGCTGTTGTGGCAACTATTTTTTTTTCTGGTAACGCTGTTTTGTATGGTAACACTGCTTTGGGTGGGAACACTTTTTGTGTGGGAACGCTGTTGTGGCAGCTGTTTTTCCGGTAACGCTGTTTTGCATGGTAACACTGTTTTTGTGTTGTAATGCTTATGGTAACACATGTGATAACAATATTGTGATAACACTGTTTTGTGTGGTAACACTATTGTGTGATGACACTTTTGTATGGTAACACTATTATGTGATGACAGTGTTTTGTGTGGTAACAGTATTGTGTGATGACACTGTTTTGTGTGGTAACACTGCTTTATGGCAACATTTATGTGGTAACAGTGTTGTGCCCAAACATCTCAACATCACTGCTCAACAACACCGACTTCGTGGAACCCTCCGTCAGGTTGACCAAGGAGGAGCAACACAGTACTAGTTTCTTGTACGGTTCTTGTAATAATGAACGGAAATTGAATTTTAGAGCCTGAGGAAAATCCATTAAATAAGACGATCTAATACAGTTCACTATCACACCATGATGAACGTTCTAAGAGAGTAGTTATCTTAGGAAGATCATGTACACTATCACACCATGACGAACGTTCTAAGAGAGTAGTTATCTTAGGAAGATCTTGTACACTATCACACCATGACGAACGTTCTAAGAGAGTAGTTATCTTAGGAAGATCTTGTACACTATCACACCATGACGAACGTTCTAAGAGAGTAGTTATCTTAGGAAGATCTTGTACACTATCACACCATGACGAACGTTCTAAGAGAGTAGTTATCTTAGGAAGATCTTGTACACTATCACACCATGACGAACGTTCTAAGAGAGTAGATATCTTAGGAAGATCTTGTACACTATCACACCATGACGAACGTACTAAGAGAGTAGTTATCTTAGGAAGATCTTGTACACTATCACACCATGACGCACGTTCTAAGAGAGTAGTTATCTTAGGAAGATCTTGTACACTATCACACCATGACGCACGTTCTAAGAGAGTAGTTATCTTAGGAAGATCTTGTACACTATCACACCATGACGAACGTACTAAGAGAGTAGTTATCTTAGGAAGATCTTGTACACTATCACACCATGACGAACGTACTAAGAGAGTAGTTATCTTAGGAAGATCTTGTACACTATCACACCATGACGAACGTTCTAAGAGAGTAGTTATCTTAGGAAGATCTTGTACACTATCACACCATGACGAACGTACTAAGAGAGTAGTTATCTTAGGAAGATCTTGTACACTATCACACCATGACGCACGTTCTAAGAGAGTAGTTATCTTAGGAAGATCTTGTACACTATCACACCATGACGCACGTTCTAAGAGAGTAGTTATCTTAGGAAAATCTTGTACACTATCACACCATGACGAACGTACTAAGAGAGTAGTTATCTTAGGAAGATCTTGTACACTATCACACCATGACGAACGTACTAAGAGAGTAGTTATCTTAGGAAGATCTTGTACACTATCACACCATGACGAACGTTCTAAGAGAGTAGTTATCTTAGGAAGATCTTGTACACTATCACACCATGACGAACGTTCTAAGAGAGTAGTTATCTTAGGAAGATCTTGTACACTATCACACCATGACGAACGTTCTAAAAAAAAAAAAAGAGCCATCATAAACTTTTATTTGAAGTCTTGTAGAATCTGCAGCCAGGTTTTCCTCGAGGAAAACCGTAGCTACATACATAGGATCTTTTCCAAGCTGCAGTGTCCAGCACATTCCATCCAAATAATAGAGACAAACACAGCACAGTGATTCCAGTGATGATGTGGGATATGTGATAAACCATACGTGAAGGAAAACATTTAGGAAGTCTTCAACAACACATCTGTGAACATAAATATGCTTGCCAAAGGGACAATTTAACCAATTCCTGCTCCATACACCGCACAACACATAGCCATCTCATGAACTTCCAAACTGCCATCTTGGTCATTAAGGAATCAAACCTTTGTCGCAGACGCTTTCTTGGTTCTGCTCTCATCCCTTCTACTCAGAACAGAGGCAGATATATGATATCGGAAATCTTTGCCAAACACAACCTCCCTAAGCGGAACACTGCTACAAACAAGCCCCGCCCTCCAGAGTTGTAGATGAGTGGAACAATCTGCCAATCAGGGTCACTGAAGCTAATACCTCTGGTAGCTTTAAAAGAAGTTCCAATAAATATATGAGAAGGTATATTATAAAAGGTATAAAATACCGACAAGTTGATAAGACACGTGCATCACTAGGAATCTTTATTAATGTAACGTTTCGCCTGCGCTACAGGCGTCATCAGTTGAATACAGAGATGAATCCCACTCTTGGAGACATGAGATTTAGTGGATGACGAAGTAGAGGAAGTGGAGAGATAGTATATCACCCTAGGTGCAAAATGGTCAGTCTCTTAGTCTAAGGTGAAAGCATATGGCCAGAGGCTTATACACAGGAAGGTGAGGTATAACAGCTTAGAAATGAGGTTACAAGAGAGTTGGGTCCACTAGTGCAAGGAGGACATCATAAACAGCTGTTAGCAAGAGTTACTGAAGACATCCATCGTACCAAGATACCATGATGTTGCAATGTCTTCAAGGAAGAATGGGTTTGAGAAAATCTTGCCTAGTATGGGCCAGTAGGCCAACGTCAGTCCTCCCATTTATTCTTATGTTCGCGGGGAAGCGCTAAACTCGTAAGTCATACAGCATCTGGAAATGAGAGAGGTAATCGAAATCGATTAATTCCTTTGACAGCCCTTCCAACATTTATAGCTTGAAGATAGTCACTATGCTGCTCCAGGATCCTCCTTCAACCACTATGCTGCTCCAGGATCCTCCTTCAACCACTATACTGCTCCAGGATCCTCCTTCAACCACTATACTGCTCCAGGATCCTCCTTCAGCCACTATACTGCTCCAGGATCCTCCTTCAACCACTATACTGCTCCAGGATCCTCCTTCAACCACTATACTGCCCCAGGATCCTCCTTCAACCACTATACTACCCCAGGATCCTCCTTCAACCACTATACTGCTCCAGGATCCTCCTTCAACCACTATACTACCCCAGGATCCTCCTTCAACCACTATACTGCTCCAGGATCCTCCTTCAACCACTATACTGCTCCAGGATCCTCCTTCAACCACTATACTGCTCCGGGATCCTCCTTCAACCACTATACTGCTCCAGGATCCTCCTTGCTTCTCCCTAGCTGCCACCGGGGGCGCTGGGTGCTCACGTGACAGCCTCTCATCACCACACAAATTCACTAGATAATCTCCTTAATTATAGTGCAAAATAAACCAGGTTATACATCTTGCTTTCCTTTATGAAACACCGGGTACAAAAAAATTCCGATGCCCTCTTTTTCCCCCTTTCATTCAGAGATGAAAATATGTGTTTGGAATTTTAGGGATGCAAGACAGTCGCTCAATTAATATGCATGAACGTAATTTTTTTTTCTTCTTCTGTCACGTATATATATATATATATATATATATATATATATATATATATATATATATATATATATATATATATATATATATATATATATATATATATATATATATATATATATATATATATATATATATATATATATATATATATATATATATATATATATATATATATATGTCGTGCCGAATAGGCAGAACTTGCGATCTTGGCTTAAATAGCAACGTTCATCTTGCCATATAGGACAAGTGAAAATTTGTGTATGCAATAATTTCGCCAAAATCATTCTGAACCTAACGAAAAAAATACATTTCACTGTGTTTGTTAAGTATTAAATTACTGTAAACAAATCTAAAATATATTAAGTTGGGTTAGGCTAAAATAAATTGTTCTTGTTATAATAAGGTTAGGTAAGTTTTCTAAGATTCTTTTGGTGCAAAATTAAAAATTTTTACATTAACATAATTGAAAAAAATATATCTTTAAACGTATTAGAGAAATTTTTAGAAAGGACTTAATTTTAAATGAGTTCTTGCTAATTGACCAGTTTTACATATTCGGCACGACATATATATATATATATATATATATATATATATATATATATATATATATATATATATATATATATATATATATATATATATATATATATATATATATGTCGTGACTATGTAAAACTGGTCAGTTAGCAAGAACTTATTTAAAATTAAGTCCTTTCTAAAATTTTCTCTTATACGTTTAAAGATATATTTTTTTCATTAATGATGATGTAAAAAATTTTAATTTTGCACCAAAAGGAACTTAGAAAACTTACCTAACCTTATTATAACAAGCTCAATTTATTTTAGCCTAACCCAACTAAATATATTTTAGATTTGCTTACAATAATTTGATACTAAACAAACACAGTGAAATATATTTTTTTCGTTAGGTTCAGAATGATTTTGGCGAAATTATTGCATACACAAATTTTCACTTGTCCTATATGGCAAGATGAGCGTTGTTATTTAAGCCAAGATCGCAAGTTCTGCCTATTCGGCACGACATATATATATATATATATATATATATATATATATATATATATATATATATATATATATATATATATATATATATATATATATATATATATATATATATATATATATAGGCTCTGTTGTTGTTCCTGGTCTTCAGCGCCATGCTTGCTTCTTGTATTGGGAAAATTATTATTGTTATTATATTCATTTTTCTGCGGGAGATACATAAGCCACATTTTGGTGGATAATTTTTCTTCTTATAAATATAATTAGACGATCATAATTAGAAGAGAGAGAGAGAGAGAAAGAGAGAATTATCGAAAATTCGATTTCTGTTTTTCGTTCTCTCTCTCTCTCTCTCTCTCCCGCTCTCTTGAAAAAAAAAGATGGTAGCGACATATTTCAGTTTTGCACCTTGATGGCAGTAAGTGACTCATCACACAAGGAATGGGGAGCTACCCTTCCCATTGGATCAAACCTAATTACCTCCCATTCCCCAGACTTTTTATGACGCTACGGGTTTAGCTCTTCTCCCTGAATATAACAGTAACTTACCTGGTGTATCATGCAACCCCCCACCCCACCCCCCCACCCCCCAAAAAAAGATAACAATACCTATGGCTGGTGAGTGAGACATCTGTGCAACATTGGGATATTTTTATTCTGGAAACGTTTCGCCAGCAGACCCATATACCCATCACAGCCTGGTTGATCTGATACTATGCTCCTTATATGTACGTATTCATGTACTCTCTGCTGACATAGATCTGTTTGTGACTTGATAAAGCCCATTGTGTGGGCGAAACGTAGTCAGTAAAGGATAGCATTATACTGCACTTATGTCTATTTTCCACCATTAGGTGTCCCGTAGCTCGGTTGGTAGCGCACACATTGAGGTCAGTGGTTCTCTCTCCGGTACCGGTGGCCATACTGGAGCTTGTTTCCCTGTTGTCCCTGTTCACCTAGCAGTAAACAGGTACCTGTGTGTTAGCCGACTGGTGTGGGTCGCATCCTGGGGACAAAACTAACCTAATTTACCTGAAATGCTCCTCATAACAAGGGTCTTTCTATATAGTATGTCACTGATGCCAACTATGGTCAGTATAAGTTGTATCATATACTTGTAGAAATGAAGATTATTATTACTAATTATTATTATTATTATTTTTATTATTATTATTATTATTATTATTATTATTATTATTATTATTATTAGATCTATGATCTAGCGCTACGAGGCCACCTCTCTGGGGAAAGAACCTTAACATACTATCCCTTTGTTCCCTCCGTATCCTTGGTCATTTGATTGTGACTAAGAGACTCTGAGCCGTGTGCACACCCTCCGTAGAGGCGACATTCCCCATCCCCTCCCTTCACCGGAACAATACAGGGGCGGTAACGGAATATTCCCGCAAAAAATATATATAAATTTCCCCCGTGACTAACTATCAGAGTCGAGGGGAAAATGCCAACGTGATGTACGTCCTTAAGGCTCAAATTTCCTAACAAAAGCACTGTCGTTTTAGCCTCTACCGGCCTCTTAAATTTGATCTTATCGGCACGCTAGAGGAGCTTAAGTACCTCTGAGACAAGTAAGTAATTATCCAGAGATTATAGGTACTATAATTTGTCTCAGATATACAGCTGATAGATAGCCACAAATTGCTGTGCTGCGCGTGTGGGGGGTGCAGTGACCCCCCGGAGGGGGTTGTGACCCCCCGGTGGAGAGGGGGTGTTGACCCCCCTGGTCATCGTGCCTCTCACACGCCAGTCAATGATTCGTATCAAGTGTTCCACAAACATGAAACAATGTGAACGATGGTTCGTAATTACTGAAGAGATAAACATCGACCTTGAACTTCTGGACTGTTGCTGATTTTGTTTTTGCTTTTGTTGTTGTTATTGTAGTTATTACTGTTGGTATTGTAGTTGTTGTTGGTGGTTGTGGTCCTAGTGTTGACCTTGATGTGGTAGATGTTGTAGTTGTTGTTGGTGGTTGTGGTCCTAGTGTTGGCGTTGATGTGGTAGATGTTGTAGTTGTTACTGTTAGTGTAGTTGTTGTTAGTGGTGGTGGTCTTAGTGTTGTAGTTGTTATTGTTAGTTTAGTTGTGGTTGGTGTCGGTTGTAGATGTTATTATTGTTGTGCTCGGCTCACAACCTAAAGAGCCGAGGGGAATTACCAACAGACCCCTGGCTGCCTTCAAGAGGGAGCTGGACAGATACTTCAAGTCGGTGCCGGATCAGCCGGGTTGTGGTTCGTACGTTGGACTACGTGCAGTCAGTAGTAACAGCCTGGTTGATCAGGCCCTGATCCACCGGGAGGCCTGGTCGTGGACCGGGCCGCGGGGGCGTTGATCCCCAGAATACCCTCCAGATAGACTCCAGGCAGGTATACGAATGGACACATTTACACATGCTGCCCCTGTCCACCTAGCAATAAGTAGATACATGGTTCTTAATGCCCTTATACCTGATGACACTGTCCACCTAGTAGTAAGTAGGTACCTGGTTCTTAGTGTCATTACACTTGTTAACCCTGTTCACCTAGCATTAGATGATACCTAGTTCTTAGTCTTCTAACATCCGTTGACCCTGTTCACCTATTATATGATACCTAGTTCTTAGTTTCCTAACACCTATTGACCCTGTTCACCTAGCAGTAAATAGGTACCTGGTTGTTTCCTTACACCATTTGACCTAGCATCAAGTAGGTACCTGCTTGTTAGATTCCTTAGTATCTTTACACCTGCTGACCCTATTCACCTAGCAGTAAGCAAGTACCTGGGCATTAACTGTTCTTAGTGGCATCCTGGGGAAGAGGACCAAAGGACCACGACAGGAGAAAGCCACATTTGCTTGGCTTATCCTGGGCTATTGTGGTTTATGCTGGCTTATCCCGTGTTACTAACTCTTCTTGAGTTAATAAGAACAAAATCTTCATTCTGATTCAATTATTATTATTATTATTATTATTATTATTATTATTAATCATGGGGAAGCACTAATTCATATAAGTCACACAGCCTGGGAAATGGGAGGTAGTTAGGCTTGATCCAAGGAAGGGGAGGTTGGGTACAATTCCTTGGATCAAGAGCCCTTCACCAGCATCAAGGCTGGGTGACATTGTAAACGAATCTGGGCGAAATGAGACGACGTTTCGGTCATTTCTGGACAAACTTCTCCACTCATCTCTCCTATCCTCTCTTCCATCTTTGTCACTTTTTCCTCCCTGTCAAATCTTCCCTTTCTTCTTCACTCTGTCAAACCTGTTTACTTTCATCCCCCCCCCCAATCCTATTACTCCTCTCTCTCCCTCTCTATCGCCCTCTCTCCCTCCCTCTATCCCCCTCTCTCCCTCTCTCCCTTCCTCTCTGTCTCTCCCCTCTCTCCCTTCCTCTATCGCCCTCTCTCCCTTCCTCTCTCTCTCTCTCTCCCTCACTGTTTCCACCGTGACAGGATGAACGCTGCGTCAACACCGTGAAAATAAGATCACGCAATAGCCTCGCAACCCCGTTACCTCTCCACCCTATCTCACATTCCTTCTATTAACCCCCTCCGTTAACCCCCCTCCGTTAACCTTCCTCCGTTAACCTCCCTCCGTTAACTCCCTGTTAACCCCCCGTCCAGTGCCGTGCTGATGTATCCATTTTATTTAAAAATCTCTGCCGCTGCCTATCAGTTAACCATGTGTGCATGTGTATGTATATGTGTATATATGGGTATACGTGTAGGCATGTATGGGGATCCCAGGAGCTAGAGATCTCCCTAGTCCCTTCCCACAGTCTTCCCCCATACTCCCTCGGGTCACCCACAACCAACCCTCTTCCTTACCTCTCCCCCTCCCCTGTCAACTCTCCCTTATACTACTACTACTACTATTACTACTACTACTACTACTACTACTAATAATAATAATAATAATAATAATAATAATAATCTTTATTTCTACAAGTACATGTACCCGAGGTATACGTACCAAAGCTGACATCAATGACATACTACTATATAGAAAGTCCCTTGTTATGCCGAACATTTCAGGCAAATTAGGTCAGTTTTGTCCCCAGGATGCGACCCACACCAGTCGGCTAACACCCAGGTACCTATTTTACTGATAGATGAGCATGGACATCAGGTACCTTAAGGAAACACGTCCTAACTAATTAGTGTTTCCAACCTTATCCTCTATAAACTCTTAGTAAGTAAGTAAGTTTATTCAGGTGCAGGTAGACATAAACACAGTCACATAAATTATCATACAAAGCAGTATGTGTAGATTACCTGGGATAACCCCAAAAAGTCGAATAAAGTGACTTATTTCCATTGGGGCCCTTGTAATATCTTAATTATTTAAACCTTAAAATTTAAAAGTTAGGTAACTAACTCAACTCCATCAGTAGTTTGTGTCTGTTAGGAGCTGCAAGCCTGTCTACTTACTGCTAGGGAGACCTGCGTCAGGTAAGCTTATTTAGGTGCAGTTACACATAACTACAATTATCATACATGCAAAAATAACCCATATATGGGAGAAAGAAGCATATGATGACTTGGACCATTGCCTTTTGTACCTTTTTGTTCTATCATACATAGTTTAACAAAGAAAAAAGTCAAAGTGACTTATTTCCATTGGCGTCCTTGAGTTATTTCCTTTGCGGTGGGCGGCAGCTCTCACTCGGGGGGAGGGAAGAGTTGATGGTGGTAGTGTTGGTGGTGGCGAGTAGTTGGATGGGTGAGAGCTGGCATACATTAGGTACTGAGGGGTGGAGATGGGGGTGGAGGCCTGTGATGGCCTCCCACACCGACCTCTCTGGCAAATCATACCACGGGCGGGGTTAAAACCCGCGATCAGAGTCTCAAATCTCCAGACCGATGCGTTAGTCACTGGGTCAGCTAGCTACTGCTAGCCTATGCTAACCTTCCTTTCGTGTATAAATATACTTAGTTGGATGAATCTTTTTATGGCTAGCTGGCCCAGTGGCTAACGCGTCGGTCTGGAGTTTTGAGACTCTCTGATCGTGGGTTCTAACCCCGCCCGTGGTATGATTTGATTGCAATCGTGTCATACGATTTCGTGAGTCATACTCCCACACACACCCCACTTCCTTCACTCCCACACACCCACTTCCTTCACTCCCACACACCCACTTCCTTCACTCCCACACACCCACTTCCTTCACTCCCACACACCCACTTCCTTCACTCCCACACACCCACTTCCTTCACTCCCACACACCCACTTCCTTCATCCCACACATCCATTTCGTTCAGATACCTAAAGTCAGTGCCGGATCAGCCGGGCTGTGGCTCCTACGTTGGACTGCGTGCGGCCAGAACTAACAGCCTGGTTGATCAGGCCCTGATCCACCGGGAGGCCTGGTCATGGACCGGGGCGCGGGGGCGTTGATCCCCGGAATAAC
Source organism: Cherax quadricarinatus (assembly GCF_038502225.1). NCBI lineage: Eukaryota > Metazoa > Arthropoda > Malacostraca > Decapoda > Parastacidae > Cherax > Cherax quadricarinatus. The sequence goes on from NC_091357.1 coordinate 11,334,638, forward strand.
CTCCAGGTAACCCCCACACATCCACTTCCTTCATCCCCACTTCGTTTATCCCCACACACCCACTTCGTTTACCCCCACACATCCACTTCCTTCACCCCCCGCACACCCACTTCGTTCACCTCCACACACCCACTTTGTTCACCCCCACACACCCACTTTGTTAACTCCCACTTCGTTCACCTCCACACACCCGCTTTGTTCACCCCCACACTCCCACTTCGTTCACCTCCACACAACCACTTTGTTCACCCCCACACACCCACTTCATTCACCTCCACACACCAACTTTGTTCACCCCCACACACCCACATTGTTCACCCCCACACTCCCACTTCGTTCACCTCCACACACCCACTTCGTTCACCTCCACACACCCACTTCGTTCACCTCCACTCACCCACTTCGTTCACCCCCACACACCCACTTTGTTCACTCCCACTTCGTTCACCTCCACACACCCACTTTGTTCACTCCCACTTCGTTCACCTCCACACACCCACTTTGTTCACTCCCACTTCGTTCACCCCCACACCCCCACTTTGTTCACCCCACACCCCAACTTTGTTCACCCCCACTTCGTTCACCCCCACACACCCACTTCGTTCACCCCCACACACCCACTTCGTTCACCCCCACACCCCCACTTTGTTCACCCCACACTCCCACTTCGTTCACCCCCACACACCCACTTTTTCACCCCCACACACCCACTTCGTTCACCCCCACACCCCCACTTTGTTCACCCCACACCCCCACTTTGTTCACCCCACACCCCCACTTTGTTCACCCCCACTTCGTTCACCCCCACACACCCACTTCGTTCACCCCCACACACCCACTTCGTTCACCCCCACACCCCCACTTCGTTCACTCCCACTTCGTTCACCCCCACACATCCACTTTGTTCACCCCCACTTTGTTCACCCCCGCTTCGTTCACCCCCACACACCCACTTTGTTCACCCCCACTTTGTTCACCCCCGCTTCGTTCACCCCCACACACCCACTTCGTTCACCCCTCCTCTCTAACACAACAAATTTTCATCACATCGACCAAGAAGATAATTTCAGGTTTCTCAGCAAATTCCATTTGTGATAATAGACTAACGTTGTTCTAAGTCATGTGAAATAATCTATACCTCTCTATGTTATGCTAAATTGCACGAAGCAATCCTTCTAATTATTTTTTTAATTATCTGTATTTGGGAATGTTGGGCTCTAGCTCTTCAGCCTGCTGCTATGGTCTACTAACTTGATTTACCTCTTCCACATTTTCTAACCTAACCTATTCTAGTGTTATCTAACCTTACCTAAGCCAACCTTACCTATCTTAACCTTTCCAAACGTTATTTAACTACGTGACCCAGCCTAACCTTACCTAACCTAAACTAAGATAACCTAACTTAACCTAACCTAAGCCAGCCTTATCTAACTTAACCTATCCTAACGTTACTTAACTACCTAACCCAGCCTAACCTTACCTAACCTAAACTAAGATAACCAAACCTAACCTAAGCCAACCTTACCTAACTTAACCTATCCTAACGTTACTTAACTACCTAATCCAGCCTAACCTAACCTAACGTAAACTAAGATAACACAACTTGTGATAACAAAAATACTACTTCTAGAATTACTGGAAACGTCAAGGAGACGCTGGGAACGTAGTAAAGTGAGGATGTCACGCATAAACGTTTTTATTGACGTATGAAGTCAGCGAACGAGACACATGTGCAGCAGTAAAGATACCTGGTGTTGCACATGTGTCTTACTCATTAACCTGTCAGTATCATGTAACATTTGCAACAAAACTGCCGGGTATCTTTGCTGAAGAAGACGTTTCACCAATCAGAAGCCTTTTTTTCAGTCAAGACAGACACTATATGCTAGATACAGTGACAAGTGGAGGGATAATTCAGGGTGGTCAGTCTCTCAGCCTTGATATATGGTGCTCAGTCCCTCGGCCTTGATATAAGGTGTTCAGTCCCTCAGCCTTGGTATATGGTGTTCAGTCCCTCAGTCTTGATACAAGGTATTCAGTCCCTCAGTCTTGATACAAGGTATTCAGTCCCTCAGCCTTTATATAAGGTGTTCAGTCCCCAGTTGTCAAAACATTTTCATAAATAAGGAGACTCAGGATAATAACCAAACGCGCCTCAGAGACATCCACTCCTCCCCCTCCATCACGCCAGCTTCATCTACAAGCCCCCTTCCATCCCTTTCCTCCTGCCCTCCCCTCCAACCTGCCTTCTCCTCCCAAATGCCCCTCCCCATCACATCTCCCCCCCCAACCAAAGATAATCGCCAATTCTGCCCAATAATCCATCCAGTGTTGGCGTCTTCGCCAGTGTTGTAATCACGCTGACTCCCGAGATCAATATTGACCTGCCGCCGTCTAGCCACTCAAGTGTTGCAGTCTTGCAATATACACCTCAACATTCATTGTGAGAACTCTAGTAGTACACACACAACGCAAACCAACGCAGCTTGTATGCATGTGGGACTATACACCAAGTGGCATCCTTAGCAATAACCTCACGGAGCCATTGCTGCAACATTGGCAATAAATTCAGTATGGCTAAGCATATTTTGGCCACATAACCCAAACCTTTCACTTTCCAAACCACTCTGTAAAACAATAAAGATTAAGAAAGTTTATTCTGATACAGGTACACATAAATATAAACCTTGGTAACAGATACCGATAAACTGGTTTAGAAAGACACCTGAGCAAACACAGGACATATCAGAAAACGCTTCGGTCCTGGGACCATGATCAAGGTCCCAGGAATGTAACGTTTTCTAATAAATATGTTCTAGTGATTGCTCAGGTGTCTTTCTAAACATATATCTAGTAATGTGAGTAAATTACCTAGGAAAACCCAAATAAGCCATTTATTTCCACTGGGCTCCTTAAGGTTCAAAGCTTATCTACTGCACGATGGTCATTAAGGGTGCTTGTACCCTCTCCACCACCAAACATACTCAAAGATACTTTAATTCCAAAATACAAGAAGTAAAGTAAACTGTTTACATAAACCAAGAGATACACACCTCTTGGTGTATGTATCTTTGTGACGGTAAGTAAGTTTATTCAGGTATACACAAATACAGTTACATAGAATTATCGTACAGAGCAGCATATGTGTAGAGAACCTAGGATAACCCAAAAAAGTAGACAGAGTGCTCTGCATAGTATGGTAGGATTTTCACCCCATAATAAATAAAACATTAAGGAGAAGTAACATGGAGATTGTATTCTTCCTTTATGTCGTTGCAGGGGTCGAGTCTCAGCTCCTGACGGGTAGAGACGCCTCAACAATCTCATCACACAACATATCCTAGGAAACAGACACAAGTGCAATGTAATGAGTTCATTGACAATGTTTCTTCCGCGCAGTGAGCTTTTAGTAGGCTTGTTGCACTGCGTGGGCAAACTATGTGAGCACACCTCACACACTGAGGTCTGGGGGTCGATCCCCAGTATGGTTGGAAAATATTAGGACGTGTTTCCTTATGACACCTGCTGTTCAGGAAAATAGGTATCTGGGTGTTAGTGACTGGTGTGGGTCACATCCTGGGGACAAAACTGACTTAGTGTGCCCGAAATGCTCTGCATAATACACAAATAACCCAGACGTAGGGAAGAGGAGCTTACGACGACGTTTTGGTCCGACTTGGACCATTTATAAAGTCGGACCGAAACATCGTTGTAAGCTCCTCTTCCCTATGTGCGGGTTATTTGTGTATTGTTCCAGTCACGGTATTTTGCCTTTTTGTTAGTTGTTCTGCATATCAAGGGGCTTTCTATATAGCAGTATGTCATTGATGTCAACTGGGCCTGTATACCTTGTACATGTACTTGTAGAAATAATAATAATAATAATAATAATATTATTATTATTATTATTATGTCTTATTTCCACCATATCGGCATTTTATACCCTTTCTCTTCAAAATATATCCTTTTTATTAGAAACTATGACCTTGGCTTGTTGCCTTAGGTCCATAACTCGACGCCTTCCTTTAACGTCATATTTTGACGCATACGTTTGTTTCCATACTTATTTATCTTCTGTAATACGTTCGAATATCAGTTTCTGTTTTGGGTTGCCCATTTTCTTTGATATATCAGAAGTCGCGAGTTTTCTACGGTATAAGAGAGGAGGGATAACTATTTTTTGTCTCTATATACCCCTCAATACACACTGCCAGTATTATTATTAAAATAACTGGGTAACATTAAGCCGTAAAAGTCATTGAGAGTCTAGGGGGTAATGAGAGGTAATCAGGTTTGATTCGAGGAGGAGCTCTTGGGCTCGATTGCTAGCGCATTCACCTCACATTGAGGTCCAAGGTTCAATCCTCGGTACGGGTGGAAACACTGACATATTTCCTTAAGGCACCTGCTGTCCCTGGCCACCTATTAGTAAAATAGGCACCTGGGTGTTAGTCGACTGGTATGAGTCGCATCCTGGGGACAAAACTGACCTAATGTGGCAGAAATCCTCTGCATAGCCAGCAGCTTTCTGTAGAGTAGTGTGTCATTGATGTCAAGTAAGCCTGTATACTTTGTACATGTACTTGTAGAAATAAAGATTATTATTATTATTATTATTATTATTATTATTATTATTATTATTATTATCATTATTATTAACACTAGTTCATGGCTGTATCAGTCACCATCAAGGACCCCAATGGAAATACGTCACTGACTTGTTTTGTTTTTTTGGTCATCCTAGGTAATTTATACATGTTACTATGAATGATAATTGTACTTAAGTGTACCTGTACCTAAATAAACTTAATCAACTGGCTAAGACAGAATGCAGTTAAAATAAGATATATTTCTTGTCTTTGGCAGTAGATGTTCATGAGTTTAAATTGTATTTATAAGTTACTTAAGGTGTGTTTATATTAGTTAACATGCTAGATCACACTGGTGAAACAACATACTAAAATTACATAATATAAACAGCTTACCTGTACGTTACCTGGAGTCATGTCCAGAGGTCACCGCCCCCTCGACGCGGTCCTAGACCAGGCCTGGTTGCAGGCCTTGTTGATCAAGCTGTTGGTACCTTTCGCTTGCAGTCCAACGTATTCGACACATCCCGGCTAATTAGGAACTAATATGGGGAATCTGTCGAGTTCCCCTTGAAGACAGTAAGAGGTTGGTGGGTAATCCCACTTATGCATGAAGGGTCGTGGTCCCTTTACACTTACTGAGTTCTCTCTCACTGCACTCGTCGCTCCCCTGGTTTTCACTATAAGTAACTTGCACAGTCAGCCGATCCTTTTGTGTTCATATATAGTTATTTCGGTGTGCAGGTTTGGGACACTAAAGACAACACACTAAAAACACATAAACGTCCCACTTTCAAGACAGAAGACCTAACAAAATAGGAAAATTTAACAGCGAAAATAATGTCAGGTGTGGAGCCATAGCCACCAAGACTGAGAACCCAAACCCCACTCACCCAGACAATCCACACCCTCCCAACCTAGCCCCTTCCCACCCAGGCAATTCACACCCTCCCATCCAGACAATCCACACCCTCCCACCCAGACAAATCCTCACCCTCCCAACCCAGACACTCCCACCCAGCCCAGTAGTCACATCAGCCATAATGTCCAACACGTGTTATTTACCGTGGTTAATGCATAATGAACTGCTTGACCACGCACCTGGAATTAGGTCAGCTATGCATCCAACAAGTGTCATTATGTCGTGTTTTTAGGCCGAGTCGGTCAAAGCAACTGAACTGACCTAAAAACAGATATTTGCGTTTTTTTTTTCACTATTTAATTTTACATTCTAAGAGCTGATTTCCCACTTCAGCTCATTTCAGAGCTTATCCTTATCTAAGGTATACCACCATCACCTAGGATGGCACACAAAGTTAGGGGTCTATAGGAATATTTAGATAGCTTAGGTAAGGTTCGTCAGGAAACAGAACAAGTGTTTCCTGACGCGGGTCTAAGTCATATGATGTCCCGCCCCTGGAGCTTTTGGTCATCTGACCGGGGCCTTCCGCTGGCTTACTGGTCCACGTGACTCATGAAATCGTAATGACACGATTGCAAACAAACCATACCCCGGTCGGGATTGAACCCGCGGTCAGAGAGTCGTCTGTAAAACTTGCATTTGTGGTCACAGTGGTGCCTGTGCTAACCTTCCTATGGTGTAGAAATATACCTAGTTGGACGAATCTTATTGTGGCTAGCTGGTCTAGTGGCTAACGCGACGGGCTGGAGTTTTGAGACTCTCTGACCGCGGGTTCAATCCCAGCCGGGGTATGGTTTGGTTGGTTTACTGGTCCACCCCTGGAGATGGAACAAAGGGACAGGTCTCCTAACACTGGTTGTTTTTTCAATACAATTCTTTATTTCACGGTTAATATTTAGTTTACAGTCTTGTCTGACCTGAGCTTTTATTATTTTTTTAAAATACAAGCAAATTATCCATACCCCGGCAAACATAATTATTTCTCGAGCAGTTTATTTGGGAGATGTTAGTTATAGAAATACTTTTATGATAGGAAGTATGTGGGGGGTTAAGATCTGCGTCTAGCCAATCTCTTTTTTTTTTCAATTTGGATAAACCAAAACTATCTCTATTCACTAATCAATTAATGCGAGCCACCTTAAATTATATATTTAGACTAAATTCACAGCAGCCCCTAAACTAAATATTTACCCAGGCAACTAACACCCAAGCATCAATTTACTGCTAGGTGAACAAGGGCAAATGTATAGAAACTTATCCACACCTCTCCGCCCGCTCCTGAATTTAATCAAAATCCTGTGGCTGCGAGCATCACGTGCTACCGCTGAGCTGCGGACCACCGCTTGTATATTAACAGATTTTTGCAAATTAACTTGCTTTGCAATATTTAAATTCTGTACCAAATTCAACTTAGTAACTTGACGTAATATTGTTTATAAACGCTAATGAAATATAACTTAAACACAAAAATATACGAATATCCCCAAAGATTCCAACATAAACACTGGCGTTTGTATGCTGCCTAGATCTAGCAGTGGGCTACATCTTGTGGCAGTGATGCGTTTATAACGTTAAATTAGTCTTGTAATATCGTACATAGGTTCCCCTTCCCTAAAATAATGGTGTTTGAGTGTGATGAGGCAGCCTCCCCTCGTGAGACTACCCAGTAATGAAGAGGCAAACATTACCAGAGGTTAAAGAAGATTATAAATGAAGGCTAGAGCAAATATATCATCATTAAGTGGTTGTGACCACTGGCAATTTATGGCTTAAGGAAACAAAAATATAGAGAAGAGATAATAGCCATGAGTAGATGTATAATTGTTCTGGGTTAAGCGAATAAATGCTGGAACAATTAGCCTGAAACACCCCAGGCTTGACTTTCAGCGACGGGTTTAAAAGCTTATCTTGTTATTTTCATATTTTAACCGAAATGGAATAGAATATACGACTTACGAAATCGTAATCACGCAATTGTAAATAACACAGAATAGAATATATGTATATCCGTCAGTGACATAAAACATAACAAAACCCAAAGTGGACAAGTCACCTAATTTTCCTTATTTATCACGTCCTGTATACCTATCCTAGTTCCTTCCATACCAGCCTAATCATGGACCCAAAAAAATACTGTACGCTCATAGATTACTCAGGTCACTTAAAATTCCTCAAGATAATTAGTGGTCTTCCTTCTCTCATATGACAGCGTAAAAACATTGAAGAACATATTGTTGAAGAATTAGACACATGTGCAACACCTGGATATCTTTAATTTGTAGACTTTTGCCATCTAGTGGCTTTATCAGTACAATACAATACAATACAAGGACATAATGCGAAGACTGTAGAAGTATATGCAAAAGACGAGGTAATCAGTCCCTCAGTCTGAGGCTGAGGGACTAATTATCTCATTCTCCTCCTCTCCTTACCCCTCTCTGCTGTGTATTGGACTGAAGAAGCCACTGTGTGGCAAAACGTTTCCCTAATAAAGATTCCCATATGTTGCATAAGTGTTTCACTCTTCAACAGTAGACTAGTTTATGGTCCAAATGGACCGAAACGTCGTCGTAAGTTTCACTCTCCTATGTGCGAGTTACGTATTTGTGTATTGTTCCAGTCACGTTATTGTGAGTTTTTACTCTACACGAGGAGTCATTAAGGCTGCACGTAACCTTTCCACCACCAAACAAGAATACTTTAATCCCTAAAATAGGGATTAAACTCTCAGCATACATAACCCAACAGACATACACCTCTCGGTGTATATATCCTGAATATTAGCGTTGTTTCAAACATTTTCGTGTTTATATAAATGCTACATATCCTATTATCATTTTGCATGTTGAATTTTCTAAGCAATTGCTAACGTCAATTTCCTAACGCTCCCTGTAGTTTCAGAAAATCTATTTCTTTCTTTATTCGATATTAGGTTACATAAACCTATAATAACGCATATTTAGCCACGAATAAAAAGTGACACCAAACGTCTGGAATCGAGGTAGCTGAGCAACACCAGGAAACGTTCAAATCTGCATGAGTATTAATGGTGGTACCTTGATGCCGGTGAAGGGGACTTGATCCAAAAAAGTAAACCTATCCTCTCTTTTCTTTTGTCGAGAATGTTTGCCACCTATTCCCTTCCCTCAGGTGTTGCATAATCCCGGCGGGTTGAGCACTTCCCATAAGATAATAGTAATAATAATAATAATAATAATAATAATAATAATAATAATAATAATAATAATAATAATAATAATAATAATAATAATAACTAATAATAATATATATACTTTAGCTATTCAGTTGAATTAGGTGATAATTTATAGTTTACAGTGAATAATAAGTGTGTTGAGCGATAGACATTGTTGGTTGGTTAATGGGGTTTAAAGCCTATCGACTGCACCACCACACAAGAATACGTTAAACCATAAAATTAGTATTAATCTCTCGGCATTTATACGCTGAGAGAGATACACCTCTCGGTGTATACTGTATATCCTGTGCGCAGATTGAGTATTTCTTCAAGCTTCTCTTTTTTTTTATGTAAATTGTACAATATTAAACGAGTCGTGAATTGGAGACGATTATATGTTGGGAATATTAGGAAAAGAGAGTTTCTTCTTTGGTAACCAATAAAAATAATAACCTAACCCGTCTACCGTCCTAAGGTTTAACTCAAAATGAAGTTAGTTTACGTTAAATTAGGTTCTTTTTGTGGCTATAAAAAAAACTTCCCAATGGCACAAAATATGAAATAAATAACAACTTTTATATCAATATTTCTATAAATGTCTCTCCATTGCACATCTCATTTATTGTTGAAAAATTTATATAACATATTTTCCGAGCAGCTAAAGAAAATATTGACCAATAATAATGATATTAAATAATAATAATAATAATAATAATAATAATAATAATAATAATAATAATGCAGAAGAGCAAAGAAAACGGGTTGTGGTGGCAACCTTGACACCAAGGAAAACGGGAAACTGGTTCACACCCTGGGATGACAACTTTTTTTAAAAATTTCTGTTTCTTAATTATTATTCTTAACGCTGTTGTGACCTTCTCAAGTCTAGGAACGGATGTCACTCGTGAGTATTGCACCATTGTTCTTAAGAATGTTATTCTGTGGTAATGACGAAAAAAGAGAAAGTGTGTGTGTGTGTGTCTTTACTTCAGATATGGAGCATTAAAAGATAGACAAGCACGAAATAAAATGAGAATAAAAACACTGGTAGCAGAGAATCATTTTAATACAACATTTCGCCCACGACTGGGTTTGATAAAGCCCAACCTTGGGCTAAACACACTGAAAGGATCCTCTGGTACCAGTCTCTTTATTCCCACCTGTCGGCTTTTATCATTATCTACCTACTAAATAAAATGAAAGTAAGAAATAACAAGTTCACTTTAAAAATAAATGTACGACAGCTAAATAATAAACTCTAAACTTAAAAACCAAAATTTCTAACAAATATTTAATAAATACTCCTAACTTAACCTACAAAATTAACTTAAATGAGAACTTTGAGGGCAACAAATAATCACAGGCGAAAAAACAAGGATTTCCCAAATTTTCCTACCTGGAAATGACACTTGTAATAAATTAATCCATAGGGGACGTCAGCGGCCACTAGGCTACTTCTAGCATGAGAGTCGAGTACCTGTACGCCTCTCGGTGTATATACACTGAGAGACTAATTTAATAATTTTTCTTCATGAAGTAAAGTATTCTTGTCTGATAATGACCAGTGACATGAAGCCTTCATGACCCTTGTGTAGTCGATAGGCTTCAGATGACATGTGTAACAGGTATCCATATTCCGAAAAGTTTCGCCTACACAGTAGGCATCGTCAGTCAAATACAGAGGTGTTAAATTTGGAGACAGTAGAAGCAGTGGAGGTAAATATGATGTGATCAGTACATCATCCTTGAAGAAGTAGTTTGAGATGTGTCCAACTTCATAGTCTGGAACACTATTTGTTGGTATATCATTATTATACTGATACAAACAAGCTGTCAACAGTGCATAAGTATCACTGGGACCTCTGCACTGTATAGTGTAAATATTTATCTTATAGACCAATCTTAATGACCTACAAGGTCTATATAATTCCGGTCTTGTGCTTTCTATCCTTCAAATGTTTGAATCTCATATAGAGCTTAGAATTTAAGTCAATATTATGTTGTGTATTCGCTATGAAATACACTTCACAGTGTGTGTGTACCTGTGTTTATTGTATGACCCCACAGGTCCTCATGAATAATAATTATAAAACCCGTTGTGTGTTCAGCATTAAGATGGTTGGTTACTGGTCTATGGAAGGTTTAGTACCGGTGGGTCGTAATAAGGTGCAATGCTGGGATCAATGCTGGTTTATTGGCGGTTTAGTACTGGTAGACTGGTGGTTCATAATCTGGAATCACTACTGATTTGTTGATGGTTTAGCACTGTTATACTGATGGTTCCTCAGGGATCAATTTTTTTTATTGATGATTTTGTACTAGTGGTCCACAAGGGATCAATACTGTTTCAGCAAAATATTTTAATATACATTTCATAAGTGATTGGTTGTGATGATTCATTGCCAGTAATATTTCAAGTCTTCTTTGTCATGTTGTAGATAAATCCCTAAATTAATAGTCCGGCACCAGGCGTAATCCCAGTTTATCTGCGGTAATCCCTGACTGCTTCGTGTAATCCGTAAAACAGGCTTTATAAATTTATTCCAAAATAAGAAATATAAAAAATTAATAAATAGTAATGCACTCAACATTATATTTTTAATATTTGATGGAAAATTATTGAAGAAGCGTGTTACATACAAAAGTATGATCCCTAAACTACTTTTCTTTTCCTCAGAGACAAGTGAGGCGAGGGATCCTGCTGGTCTGGACCAGCTGACTCGGTGCATTAAAATTGCTGAGCCTTTGGTCAAGGATTCTGACAACATCTTTCCACTTACTATCCGCGATATTGAGAGAGTCTGCAAGTGAGTGCTGGTAGCGTGTCTATAATTTCCAATTTAAATTATCTTTTTATTATTAATGTGTGTGCGTACTCGCCCAATTATCCAATTATTTTTCCGGGGGTTGATCAGCTACATTGATTTCTGGCTTCTTGGGCCTTTTAGTATCTACCTTGAAACTACATGCTACTCAACTCACTACTACATCCAGCATATTAAAATAACTTCTATCAAACTAGTGAATGTTTTCAAATAAAAAAAAAATATAATTCTCAGCTAAGCGGCTCATTCTGCGCCCTGTATATCATGATAATAGAAAAAAGCTCAAATACTTAAAATATTAACCCCAAACCAGTTTGGTACAAACAGCATCCATTCAGGTAGGTACTACTGTTTTGTCATGTGGGTATGAAACAAGCCTGTTTCATACCCATATGACATGTTCTTATATACATGGAAGGTAGATCATATGAAGTTTTACTTGTATTCCATATAATATATTTATTTTTACATTGTGTGTGTTCCTTAATAGTTCTCATTCAAGTAATATTTCCCTTATAATTGATTTGCTTTATCACTTCAATGAAATCACTGACCAGTGGTGAAACTATTAAGAGAGATATAACTAGTGATGTCCCATCAGGTTGTGGGATGAGCTGACTTACTGTGTGAAGGACTACACCCTCACCTACCTCACACACACACAGCAACTCGAGTTCAACCTTGCCATCGAGAGCTCCATAAAGTCTGCCAACCAACTGTGTGCTGACGACCCAGAGTACCGCACTTGTGAGTCTCTCTCTCTCTCTCCGTTCAGTGTTGCAAATATTACGGCAAAAACCCTTGATTTAACGACCCCTCAATGTAGATTTTGGTTTTAGTTAACGGGCAAAATTCTGACAATGGACAAAGTCCATAAAAAACGGACACAATCCTTTGTTTACAGAATTGTCCATTGTTGTTACGATCTACTGGGTAGACTGAATTACATTTTTAGTTATTTTCATTTGTCTGTATTGTACGATGTATGGTGTTGTCCAAAAACAAACTTTGTACGTTGAACATAAAGTTGTCCGCTATTATGTATATGAAAAACAATAATTATTCTGATTTAGTGGACACTCAGCATTACCAGATACCCTCTTCCCCATTGGTTCATGTATTTGAGGTGTTTGTCTATGGAATCATCTTTAGTATAACACAAGTAATTTTTTCTTTTGCATCTATCTCTCTATCATAGTCTTTCACTAAGATGTATCTAATCACTTCTCTATCATCGTCCCTCACTATCATGTATCCATTACTTCTCAATTATTATCTCTCACTATCGTGTATCTATCACTTCTCTGTTATTTCTCAATATTATAGTTGTCCTATGTTATTGTATTAACATTACACCTTTATAATTATTATCTCTTTTTGTTGTTATCCACTTAGCAGTATTTTTTTTTTATTCGCCGGTACTCTCCGGCCCGGGTCTTTTCCAATAGTGGTGACCCGGCCTTGGCTCCCTGTCTGGGGAGTATCTCGAGACCTAAGTCTCCCATGGGAGGAGGAACAAGTAATCCCTCATCTTTGGGACCAACTGTCCCCAGGCCTAGCCACAGTCCCCGCCCTCACGGGGCTCGTAGGGAGAAGCTAGGAGTCTGGTCCGCCATCTGCCCCGCCCCAAAGGGGCTCGTGGGGATGGCAGTCTTGTGAGCTGCAGGTGGTGGCAAGCTCAGTCTGTCCCCAGCTGTATTAACCATTTATCATTATGCCTTTATTATTATTTATCATAATTATTGCTTGATCATTTTTATCCTTGTTTTAGTGTTATCCTTTTACTTATATTTCCTTCTCATTACTATTACCTTTATTATTATTATTATAACTATTATATTACCTTTATTATTATAACTATTATATTACCTTTATTATTATAACTATTATATTACCTTTATTATTATAACTATTATATTACCTTTATTATTATAACTATTATATTACCTTTATCATTATTATCTTTATATTAATATTATTTCTGAATGACAATAGAGTTGTAGATGAGTGAAACAAACTCGCTCGTAGTCACTGCGGCGAGAACTTTGGGTGATAGGTAACCCTGAGAGATGGTAATTCCCAAGTGATAGCAACTCCAGCTGAAACAAAACCTTCAAACCTCCTTTAGCTGACGAACCCTTAATAGCATGCTTGACGATATCCTCATTACCCCATTAAAGTCTCCCAGCTCAGGCTGACAGATTTCAACATTTTGAGCCCCATCCCGTATGATGGAATATGACAGGGAAAACAGTTAACGTTCGTTCTCACTTTGTAACTGTCATATAGCTCGCATGCTGAGGGTCCGTGGTTCGATCCCGACACGAGTGGAAAAGTTGGGCATGTTTTCTGCTGCCTCAATTCATTTAGCAGTAAATAGGTACTTCGATGTTTGTCGACTGTTGTGGGTCGCATCCTATGAAGTGGCAGTATACCTTACATAGGTTTGGGCTTTGAAATAAGCCTGTAAAACTGATGTGCAAATAAAATGGACGGACATATGAGTGGGTGTGAATTAGACCTGCCTATCATGGACCAATAGGCTTACTGCAATGTTTCTTCATTATGTTCTTATACTAATATGTGTTTACAGCTTACGTCATCAACGCTCCGTGTCTGAAGAGAGTGTCAATCAACACAAGTCTGTGTGGTGGGCAGTATAACTATCTGGCAGACCTCGTCCAGGGATTCCAAGCTACCGATGCTCAGATGTGCTGGTCAGTTCCTCTTCCCATTCGTGTGTTCTCGTTCTTTTTAGTGTTCTCAAACGTTTGTACATCAGCGCAAGTCTGTGTGGTGGGCAGCATAACTATCTGGCTGAGCTTTTCCAGAAGTCTAGCTCCCAGATGTACTGGTCAGTTTCTTTTCTTTGTTTTCTACTGTGCTCTTGTTCTCGGTGTTTTTAAACGTTTGAATATCATCGCTATTCTGCATTATGAGCTTTTAAATCTCTGCACAAAATTCAACTTAAACCAGCAAATAATAGAGCCTACTAGACTGGAGAATACACTAGACCTCATCTTCGCTAACAATGATGATCTGATACGAAATGTCACCATATCAAAAACAATACACTCAGATCACAACATAATCGAGATTCAAACATGTATGCGCGGAGCCCCAGACCGACATAATGAGATTAGTCACGAGGGAGCCTTCATCAAATTCAACTTTAATAACAAGAACATAAAGTGGGACCAAGTAAACCAAGTCCTAACCGATATAAGCTGGGAAGATAGACTAAGCAACACAGACCCCAACTTATGCCTAGAACAGATTAACTCGGTGGCACTCGATGTATGCTCAAGGCTTATTCCTCTAAGAAAAAGGAGGAGTAGATGTAAAATAGAAAGAGACAGGCGCTCCCTTTACAGGCGACGAAAAAGAATAACAGAGCGGCTAAAAGAGGCAAATATATCTGAAAGGCATAGGGAGTCACTGGTCAGAGAAATAGCAAACATCGAACTTAAGCTAAAGGAATCTTATAGGAGCCAGGAATCGCGGGAAGAACTAAAAGCCATAAATGAAATCGAAAGAAACCCAAAGTATTTCTTTTCCTATGCCAAATCAAAGTCGAGAACAACGTCCAGTATCGAGCCCCTACTTAAACAAGATGGGTCCTACACAGATGACAGCAAGGAAATGAGTGAGCTACTCAAGTCCCAATATGACTCAGTTTTTAGCAAGCCACTAACCAGACTGAGAGTCGAAGATCAAAATGATTTTTTTATGAGAGAGCCACAGAATTTGGTTAACACAAGCCTATCTGATGTTATCCTGACGCCAAATGACTTCGAACAGGCGATAAATGACATGCCCATGCACTCTGCCCCAGGGCCAGACTCATGGAACTCCGTGTTCATCAAGAACTGCAAGAAGCCTCTATCACGAGCTTTTACCATCCTATGGAGAGGGAGCATGGACACGGGGGTCGTCCCAAAGTTACTAAAAACAACAGACATAACCCCACTCCACAAAGGGGGCAGTAAAGTAATAGCAAAGAACTACAGACCGATAGCACTAACATCCCATATCATAACAATCTTTGAATGGTCCTAAGAAGCAAGATTGCCACCCATCTAGAAACCCATCAATTACACAACCCAGGGCAACATGGGTTTAGAACAGGTCGCTCATGTCTGTCTCAACTATTGGATCACTACGACAAGGTCCTAGATGCACTAGAAGACAAAAAGAATGCAGACTTTGCAAAAGCCTTCGACAAGTGTGACCATGGCGTAATAGCACACAAAATGCGTGCTAAAGGAATAACAGGGAAAGTTGGTAGATGGATCTATAATTTCCTCACAAACAGAACACAAAGAGTAGTAGTCAACAGAGTAAAGTCTGAGGCGGCTACGGTGAAAAGCTCTGTTCTACAAGGCACAGTACTCGCTCCCAGCTTGTTTCTCATCCTTATATCTGACATAGACAAGGATGTCAGCCACAGCACCGTGTCTTCCTTTGCAGATGACACCCGAATCTGCACGACAGTGTCTTCCACTGCAGACACTGCAAGGCTCCAGGCGGACATCAACCAAGTCTTTCAATGGGCTGCAGAAAACAATATGAAGTTCAATGATGAGAAATTTCAATTACTCCGATATGGTAAACACGAGGAAATTAAAACTTCAGAGTACAAAAATTCCGGCCACAAAATAGAGCGAAAAACCAACGTCAAAGACCTGGGAGTGATCTTGTCGGAGGATCTCACCTTCAAGGACTATAACATTGTATCAATCGCAGTTGCTAGAAAAATGACAGGATGGATAATGAGAACCTTCAAAACTAGGGATGCCAAGCCCATGATGACACTCTTCAGGTCGCTTGTTCTATCTAGGCTGGAATATTGCTGCACACTAACAGCACCTTTCAAGGCAGGTGAAATTGCTGACCTAGAAAATGTACAGAGAACCTTCACGGCGCGCATGACTGAGATAAAACACCTCAATTACTGGGAGCACTTGAAGTTCCTGAACCTGTATTCCCTGGAACGCAGGCGGGAGAGATACATGATTATATACACCTGGAAAATCCTAGAGGGACTAATACCGAACTTGCACACGAAAATCACTCACAACGAAAGCAAAAGACTTGGCAGACGATGCAACACCCCCCCCCAATGAAAAGCAGGGGCGTCACTAGCGCGTTAAGAGACAATACAATAAGTGTCAGGGGCCTGAGACTGTTCAACTGCCTCCCAGCATACATAAGGGGGATTACCAATAGACCCCTGGCAGTCTTCAAGCTGGCACTGGACAAGCACCTAAAGTCGGTACCTGACCAGCCGGGCTGTGGCTCGTACGTTGGATTGGTTTATCAGGCTCTGATCCACCAGGAGGCCTGGTCACAGACCGGGCCGCGGGGGCGTTGACCCCCGAAACTCTCTCCAGGTAAACCCCAGGTATGACACTTCTGGCAGGCCTAGCCCAGGGAGACTAGGTCACTCACGCTCAAATGGCCTCCTCCTCCTCCTCCTCGTCTGCCTTCTTTTTCTTATCAACCTCTTTCTCTTTCTTTATCTGTCTCCTTTTCCTCTTCCTCATCAGCCTCCTCGTTCTCCTTTTCCTCTTTGCCTCCTCTTTTTTCCTCTTATGTTTTTCTCTGCGATTTCCTGCGTATGTTCTCTCTTTACTCCGTTTTCCTTTATCTTTACCGTTTTCTTCTTGTATCATTGGCTTTCTTTCTTAATTTTTGTGCTTTATCAGTTTTCTATATCTTTGTTCCTTATTTTGGTTTCTTTATGTTTATTTCATTTCTTTGTTTCCTAAGTTTTGACTCATTGTTCTTTGGTTCTTCAATCCTGTGCTTTGTTTCTCTCACAATTTGTTCCTTGCTCCTCTGTTACTTAAATGCTTCTCTTCCTCTTATTTTTCAATTTCTTTTTCTTTTTGGTGTTGCTGTTCTTCGCTTGCCTTCCTTTGTGCTCTTCAGTAGACTTTCTCATATTTTCACCTTGTTGTTCTGCTGTTTTTTTTATTATCCTGCCTTCTTTGTTTTCTTCCATTGTTGCTGGTATTCGCTAATCCTTATCATGTTCTTCAGCGACTTTCACTTTGTCCCTGTTTATTTTTGCATCTTCGTAATCGTTCTTCACGATCTCTATGTATGTATGTATGTATCTATCTATATCTATATATACATTATATATATATATATATATATATATATATATATATATATATATATATATATATATATATATATATATATATATATATATATATATATACAGTGGTCCCTCGCTTTTCGTAGTTCTAAGCAATCGTAAATTTCGCCAATCATAGGGGTATTTTCGTATAAACATGGACTCACTTTTCATAGGTTGACTCGCGAATAGTAGTTTGTCCAGGACGGGTACGCACGGTGTGAGCCGGGGAGGCCTCTCTACCTAGCCAATCTGGCATTGTTTACCAGTGAGTGAAGGTCCCCTCAAGTGCTCCTACGAAATATTTCATAATATTCCACTCATTTTAGTGCTTGCAAGTACTAAATAAGCTACCATGGCTCCAAAGAAAGCTCCTAGTGCCAAGCCTGTGGTAAAGAAGGTGAGAAATATGTACAGTGACAAAGTCTTGGGCCATTTTAGGGAAGTGTTAAAGAGATGCCAGAAACAGAGCTCTCTCCACAGTTACTTTGCGAGACAGGACTAGAGTGACTCTCAAGGTGGTCCTAGTGGCATTAAGAAACAGAGAAGAGAAGCAACCCCAGAGAAGCAATTGGTACCTGAGGTGTTGCTGGAAGGGGATTCCCCTTCCAAACTGTAAACAATCCAATCTCTCTCCTCCTCCAGTCTCCCATACGCTAAGAAGAATCTCCAATAAAGGTAAGTGTTATGCTGTTAACGTTTCATTCATCATTTCCCATTGTATTGTTTATGTACTTCATGTATATTTCCTGTAAAATTTTTTTTTGTTTTAATACTTCTCAGTGTTAGAAACGGATTAATTGTATTTACATTATTTCTTATGGGGAAAATTGATTCGCAAATCGTAAATTTCGTTTATAGTAGCTCTTCCAGGAACGGATTAATTACGAAAAACGAGGGACCACTGTATATATATAATTTGCATGTGTATTTTTTTTAATTTGGTTGAAATTGTGTTTATTCTGTATTACATTGTACGTATCCACTTCACCACTACCCTCCTCCCCTTTTGCCTTGTAGCTGCTTCCGAAAGTCACAGCTACTATGGATTGTAGCAGTGATCAAGAGGAATTTCATTAGGCAACCAGCAAACACCATTTCATGCTTGAAATCTGACATTCATGTGGCAGGCAAAACAAAGTAAGGTAAACAGTAGTCTTAAAATGATGCTCTAGGCTTTGTAAACAATTAACATTCGATAAAAAATAGAATGACCAAAATCCTGTGCACCGTTTCTATTTCTATAACAGATCATTTATGGAGATATAACGAATAATTTTGTGTTGCTAGATATTATTAACATTAGCTTTAGTTGGAGGAGAGACAAATTTAGAAAAATAAGCATGGGATTGCTATACTGAAACCCATAATAAAAAAAAAGACCGTAAAAAATCATTACAATCGGCGATTTCAGTTACAAAGAAACAAACTGGAAAGCTGTTGAAGCTTTTGCAATAAACTAAGTTTCAATTTAATAATTCAGAGTAAGGATTTTTCATGAATGGAACACAAAAAGATATTCAAGTGAGAGACGGCAACACAACATCAATACTTAATCTAGTACGTATTTACTATAAAATTAAAAATTTTCAATATATAATACTTGAATCCACTTGATATGTGTCATATTCTTCTCTTGGAAATAATGTCTGTTGCAAGTTATGGAAACTTTGATTCCAGTGAAGGGTTCTTCATCCAAGGAATTGAACTTATCCTTCCCTATCTTGCATCGAACCTGAATGCCTCACGTTACCCTGGCGCTCCATGACTACTACCGGTTTAGCGCTTCCCCTGAATAAAATAAATGAAATGAGAGGATAGAAAAATAAAAAACAGAATCGACTAAGATTTAAACAAGAAAATTATGATGATCCAAAGCAGTATTTCACACAGAAAAAGTATCTTATAATTTAACATGGACAGATGTAAGTAACTTGTACGAGGATTTTTACAACGAATATGATCCCTTCAGGGACATTCCTTGATGTCGGCGAGTAGTTCTTGATCCACGGAATTGGGTTTGAGCTCTTGGATTATACTTGCCTCCCATTCCCGCCCAGGCACTCTTTGACTTCTAAGGGTTTAGCGTCCCCCTCTCATAATAAATTCAACTCCCTGTTTCCATCCCTGATCCCATACCCGCTCACCCCTCACCACCACCATCCCCTCTCCGCCACTACCATCCCTTACTACCGTTAATCCCTCACTACGACTAACCCCGTAGTGCCACTAACCCTTTGCCACCACAACTAACCCCTCACCACCACCACTATTTATGTCGACAGCGCACACCATAAGTTCAGAGAATGCGTGTTGGACCAGACTCCGAGGGTGTGTGATGAGCCTGGGGGCCACCCTGGGTCTGCCTCCATCTTCATGAAGTCCATGCTCGACCGAGCACTCGGATTCCTACTGCAGAAATGCAAGAACTTTGTGTGAGTCTCATCACTTGTCTCCATCTCAGTATACTATTCCTCTCCAAAACGGTATATTTGCCTTAATTTGACAGCCTCAGTTTCTAATAATTTAACTATTGTTTCCCTTTTGTTTCTTGCAATGTAATTGTCGACCCATTTAAAATTTAGCTGTACTTGGTGATATTTTTTAAGCGTTAGCATTGCAGACTTTTGTTTATCTTTTTTAACTTTTTCATTTCTTTAATCTATATATTGTAAGTTTTGACCTGTTTTATCTATTGTGTCATTTTTTCAACCTGACTTCACACAAACAAGCGTGTATCTTCTCAAGAGTTATGTAAAGTGCTAGCATCCACATACTGTACAAGTGAGAAAAAGTTCAATATTTTAACGTTTGCATATGCAAGTGCCTTACTACTGTGCCATCCTCTGCCTTTTTGTTTTTTGGTTAGGGTAAATCACATTTGGTTAATCCAGGAAAATTCTGGTTAGGGTAAGCTAACTAACTATACAGTAGATTTTTTTTATCAGGATATAAAAGTTGCCAAATAACAATATACTGGTGCCCCGTGGCTTGGTGGCAAAATCTCTCGCTTCACGCGGCACGAGTCTGGGTTCGATTCCTAGCGAGGGTAGAAACATTGGGCGTGTTTCTTTACACCGGTTATCTATGTACCCCATTAGTAAAATGGGTACCCGGGTGTTACTCGATTGGTGTAGGCCGCATCCTGGAACAAAACTGACCTAATTTGCCCGAAACGCGGCTTTCTATATAGTAGGATGTCATTGATGTCTGCTAAGCCTGTATACCTTGTACATGCACTTGTAGAAATAAAGATATTATTATTATTAAAAAAATCAGTATTTGTTAACACAGAAAACGACGAGCAGTTTCCTGTGTAATGGGATCCTTGGGTATCTTGATGCCGGTGAAGGGTTAGGATAAGATATGTTCTGATTTTTAACCCGGAGGGCTAACCACCCAAGAAAGCCAGTGCGTCATCGAGGACTGTCTTATTTCCTTTGGGGTCCTTCAGTTTTGTCCACAAGGATGCAACCCATGCTAATCGACTATCACACTACTTACTACTAGGTGAATAGGGACAGCAGGTGTAAAGAAACATGCCTAACATTTCCTCCTGTGTCGGGGATCGAGGTAAAGACAGTGCATGATGCGAGAGCACCTACAACCACGACAAGGGAATTCGAGTTCTCTCCTTCCTCTAATCAAATCTGATTGCCTCCCGTGTCTTATGCTTGGTATGATCCCTATGAGTTTAGCACTTTCCACGGCATAAAAGTAATCCTGCGAGATGGCTGTTACGTAAACATGGTCAGTTCGTTCTAAACCTGTAAAATAACACTGTATATAAAACAAGATATGACACAATGGAAATGTATCTAGTTTTTGTTAAAAAATCTTAACTTGATGTACGTGGGTCTTTACACGTTCCCCAGCTCGAGGAGAAATAGGCATTTGTATCTGTCATATAACTAATGACATGTTTTTAGCTATTCCGTTGTTGACTTGTTTAAACTTTAATGCTGACTTATTTAAAATTTTCTTCTGTTAACGCTGATTCTAACTTTAAACTTTACTGCTGTAACTGTTAGACTTGCAAGGGTTGAAGTTTGGTTCCCTGTCTTGCAGGCCCAACGCTCGAGACTGTCCCCGGGGCAACTTCGGAATGCCCACCAGCCCTACCAATCCTGACAACAGCTACAACAACCAAAACCACAATGCCAACAACCACAATAACAACGACTATAATTACAACCATCATACTAACGACAACAATGGGGGACGGCCACCGTTTGCCGTACGGCCGGACGACACCTTCAGCACCGCCACCACTACCACCACCTGGACGACCTCACCACCACCTGCACCCACCACCCCAACCACTCGATTCACCTGGACCACGCCGACTCTGCCCACCCCACGACCCACCGCAAATCCTTCTCTCAGCCTCGCTGGCAATAGTTTATTTGCTGCTGAGACTCAGAAGTACCGTGGGTCTGGAACCAGTATTGTACCTCCTCTTGCCACACTAATGCTGGGCATCGCTGCTGTGTTTAGATTATAAGCTACTAGTGTAGACGTTCCATGTTTTTGACGTGATACCACTGTTCAGATTTTAGAGGCTCTTAGAATTGCAATCCATAGATTTTTGAGCCTATTAGATACGGCATTTTCACATTTGAGATAACTGATCTGATATAATGTTCACATTTTTAGCAATTTTAATAAATATTCAGATTTCTGGGACTGCGGGAATTGGATTTATTAAAATCCCAGCTTTCAGGTTTGGTATCTAGATTTAGGATTTGGGATTAAGCGTTCAGACGGAGCTAATGCTCAG
Source organism: Cherax quadricarinatus (assembly GCF_038502225.1). Lineage (NCBI taxonomy): Eukaryota > Metazoa > Arthropoda > Malacostraca > Decapoda > Parastacidae > Cherax > Cherax quadricarinatus. Next base: position 11,357,098 of record NC_091357.1, read on the forward strand.
ATTTCGGAATAATGATGCTGACGTTCAGATTTTGACTAGCAGTATTAGCATACAGAATATGTATGAATGCTGATTCATTCATTCATTCATTAGAGATTCGCCGGTACTTCCGGCCCGGGTCTTCTCCATATGGTGACCCGGCTTGAATGCTGATGCTCAGGTTAGGAAGTAATGGGGTCAGCATCCAGATTTTGGTCAGGAAGGAAATAAGATATATGCATTTATATTTGGGGGGTCGGGGAAGGCTGTATTGTTAATGATTATGTTTTGACTTGAGCTTTTAACGCTCAGATTTTTTATAATTTGAAGCTATTTGCAGTTTTGACTACATATGGTACCATTTAGATTTTTTATTAGATTATTGTAGGCTACTGGTGTTGTATTTTAGGCTATTGAAGTTGAACACCAAATTTTGTGTTACAGATAATGAATTTCGATTTTGGAATGCTGGTAGAGAATTCCAAATTTTAGAATGCTGGTAAATTCCAGATTTTTTAATACTGGCTAATTCCAGATTTGGGAATACTGGTCGTGAATTCCAGATTTAGAACTATAGGAAGTAAAGTCCAAATTTTTGACTACTGGTAATCAATTTCACCTTAAAGCACTAGCTACAAAGGTTTGAAACATGTTAAAATATAAGTTTCTTGGTCCACAGAGGACGACTGAACTTCTTGATTATGAAGTACGAAAGATTGGTTTCTGAACCCACTTATAAGGTCTGGAAACTGCCTTCTATAGATCCCTAAAGGATTAGATTACACGGTAACAGATGTCTGGATGATGTTTCCAAAACCAAATGGTTTAATAGGAGTTTTTTTTTTTTTAAATCATAAATGTATAGAGCATTTGATTCTAGGTTCACCCAGATCTATGGGATTACCTTCCAAGGACTCAAAATACTAAAATTATCTAGAGGATTAATTTCCAAGACCACAGAAGAATAAATGCTTAGTTGTGTTGTATACCAATAATGTTACAATACCATAAGCGAGTTATAGATGGCTAGTTTTCAGGGCCTTAGAGGTCTGGAGGCTTAATTTCTAGTTCCATTAAAGAGGCTGGCAGGCTCGATTCCAGGACCTAAAGGATGTATAGGAGCATATTTTTTCAGGGAAATAATGTGACCGGAGGCTTGTTTTCTAGGACCTAGAGATACCAGATTCGTTTTCCATGAATATAATGTATATCTAATGAAGGACTCTTTTAATTCAAGGAACCGGAGCTACCCCTATACAGGTTTTGCATTTCTCTGCGAATTAATAAATATAATAATAATAATAATAATAATAATAATATAGGAATACCTCACTAATATGGCGAGTTAGGTTCTAGACCATCACCGAAAATCTAATATCTCCGTAAAGTGAATCACAGCCTAAAATCTTGTTTACACTATCATTTATTAAGCGCAATATCGCTACGTCTAAACAAAAAGATGCAGAGTAAAAATAATACAGTATTATATTGCTAACCTTAACATTCATCCTTTGCTTATGATGACTGGCGAATAAACATTTTAGAAGTAATTATCAAAGGGAGGCTGAAGGGGAGGATAGTGGAGATGGTTTAATCTTCTAACATCTACCTGGGCGTTCCACGTGTCTTTCTCATTAAGCTTCATTTCTAGTTTTTCATTTAAAGTAAAAGGCTTGCGACTCCTCTTTTCATTACCATTACCCTTAGAGGCCATTGTACTTAAGTTAATAATTACAATAATGACGATAACACAAGGAAAAAGTTTGAAAATTACCAGAATACAGCACTGAGACACTCAACACACAGATGTTGTCAGTAGACTGAGCGAGGGTCAGCTGATGTCCGCCGCACCGCCCAAACACTTGACTTAAAATTTTATACAAGAATCGCGAACAAGCGACACAATGCAAAACAACCACAGAGAAAGTTGAATAATATCTCTAGGCCTTTCGTGTTGCAATCAGCACATCAAGAGCTTGCAAAGTTTCAGAAATGAGTAAGAAAATCTCAGTAGATTCGTTCCGAGGGACGCTTAGCAAAGCTGCCCTCGATTAGATTTCTTTAGATTTTGCCACCGAAGTGGCTAGTTTATTGTGCACCCCATATCCAACCTGTGGACGGTAGCGCAAGAACATATGGATACACAAAAGGCCTAGGAATTAGGCCCCAAAAGGGTTAACAGGTGTACTTTGGATTTATATCTACATATCTACAGTTCACTTATCTGTTATAAGCAAATTTAGGAAATTTGCTTAGTATATCTGGTATCTTATTTTCATTAATAAGATATCTTGACTTGTCACATAGGTTATTATGCTGTCTATCTCTGTATTCCTCAGTAAGTGGACAATTAAGCACATAGTGTTCAAGACAGTGACCATATGCCTGATCACATAATTTGCATTTAGTCTGATCATCATCTGTCTCCCAAACTGCCAGAAGTACTTGTAACCAAGCCTAAGCCTGGCCACTACAACATCAGTCAGTCTGTTCACATTGCAAGTTGCTCCATAAACATATTTATCTACGTTCATGTTATCATAGTGGGTTATAGATCTACTCAGGCTTCTAACTGCATTTCTATAACAATCATTTTCATTATTTACTTCTCTCCTAATATTATTCCTAATGCTAGACACAGATATACCAAAGTTATATTCTATATTCTTCTTCTGGGTACTCTTCTTGGCTAACATATCAAGTTTATCATGAAGGAGTAATCCAATGTGTGATGGGATCCATAGCAATTGTACATTAATTCCTTTGTCCCTGATTTTTGAGTATCTATACCTGGCTTCTCCAGTGAGCATGTTGTTGGAGTCATTATATGAGTCAAGAGCCTTCAGTGATGACATAGAATCAGTAATGATGATAGAGTCAAGCTCGGTGTCATAAGTTAGCTTTAGCGCCATTAGAATTGCTAACAATTTAGTTTGCAGTGTAGACGCCCAGTTGTTAATTCTTATGCCTAGTTCAACAAATTTATTCTGCCCTCGGAACGAATCTGCTGAGATTTTATTACTCATTTTTGCAACTTTGCAAGCTCCTGATGATGCGTTGATTGCAACACGAAAAGGCTAGGGCTATTATTCAACTCCCCCTGTGGTTGTTCTACACTGATCAAAATATTTAACATTAATATAATTGTGATGTAAATGATTTAGAAAACCGACAGGTTGTGCAACATGTGGGTATCTTTATTGAAGAAACGTTTCGCCAGCCAGTGGCTTCTTCAGTCTAGTACACAGAAGAACGGAGAAAGATGAGGAGTTTGAGGTTATCAGTCCCTCAGCCTGGAGTCGATGTGCCCAGTCCATTAATCTTGAGACTGATGACTGAACACATGGACTCAAGGCTGAAGGACTGATTACCTCAAACTCTTCATCTTTCTCCGTTCTTCTAGTATGTATTGGACTGAAGAAGCCACTGACTGACGAAACGTTTCCTCAATAAAGATAACCAAATGTTGCACAAGTGTCTTAATCTTCATTAATATAATTGAAAAGTGCCGCATTAGTGAAACGCTCTAAAGCGAGCGCCATATTTATGAGGTATGCCTGTAATAGTAATAATAATAATATAAAGTAAAACTAAAGTGGGTTTTCACACCGGCAAAAATATCCATAGTTTTCTTAGGATTCAGTTTGTAGACACCACAAGGAACATTTAAAAACCTTGATATCATTGGGTCTTTTTCAGTTATTTCTTAGTAGAAAGCTGAATAAGGCTGAGAGGCATTGACGATCATACTCAGATGACGGCCAGAGAATGTGGATACTAGGGTCACCTCTTCCCTGTTAGACCCATTACACCTTGCCCCTGGGTGGTGGTGCGTAAGTGTACGTGCACTTTGCCCCTGGGTGGTGGTGCGTAAGTGTACGTGCACCTTGCCCCTGGGTGGTGGTGCGTAAGTGTACGTACACCTTGCCCCTGGGTGGTGGTGCGTAAGTGTACGTACACCTTGCCCCTGGGTGGTGGTGCGTAAGTGTACGTGCACCTTGCCCCTGGGTGGTGGTGCGTAAGTGTACGTACACCTTGCCCCTGGGTGGTGGTGATGTATAAGCGTACACCATGTCCCTGGGTGATGATGTGTAAGAGTGTATACTCTGGTCAAGGAACGAGAGGGTGCCTTGAGGACGGTGAAGGACTTTTGATGCAAGGAATTTTATGTCTTCCCCTTTAGATCTATGCACTGTATGCCTCATGCTGATTTAGCGCTTTCCCATGATTATAAGAAACACAACATTGAATGCTTCAAGAAATCACATATTTTTTTTGTTTTGTTTAGGTTGAAAAATTTTATATTAAGGATCCAGCTGGTTTAAATGAATTCAGTGATGCCGATAATGGTGGCTGAGTAACAATTAAATTGTTGTCTTTGTATAATTACTTTGTTTTCTGAAGCTCTAAACCTATATGGGTCTTTCAGGCCATTGAGTGGTGGAGGCTCGATCCTTCATCCGCTAATAGCAAAACAAACACTTTCGGATTTTCCCAAACTAGGGCAGCAAGTTGGAAAGTGGGATATGAAGAGACGTAATATAGGACAAACCCCTTTTCGTAAATGACGTTTCGGTTGAGATTAAGTTCAGTTAATGTACGTATTCATATACCTGCCTATTATACATCTCTTGTCTACTACCAACGTATGAAGTGTATTTGTATCAAAAATAGTGTTACTTACGGCACTCCTTTAAATCGTCGACACTTGGAAGGGCTACTTACTTCATGAGGATTTCGCATGTATATTAGTAATAACTAATAATAGTAGTAATAGTAACTTTGGTACCCTTAAAGTTGTGTCAGCCACAGCCTAATACTTTGTGTTACCCTCGAGGCTGAACGTTTATTTATAATTAAAATTAAAAAGTCCAGTAAAATGTTAAGGATTGAGCACTTCAAATTAATGCTTCTTACGCTAAAAAAAATTAGTGGAAGCTTTGAAATTTCTTAAACTGCTATAATATATATATATATATATATATATATATATATATATATATATATATATATATATATATATATATATATAAACGTGTATCTATCCATTACCATTAATATGGAAATGGCTAAAACAACATTCATGGGACTGATTGGCTTGAGAATTCGCTCACTTGTACGGTACTCATATTTAAGTGGTCGAAGAGTTTGCTCTGTTCAAGATCTAATTGGTCCCAATGTTAACATTCTTCGATCATGCTGAGGTTAAAATGACGATGATGTTCATTTTACTGTCCTGTTGAGATTAATGTGGCACTCGTTTTAAATTTGTTCATTACTGTTGAGGCATAAATGGCCCCGATATTCGTGTTCACTTCTATCGAGATATAAGTGGAAATCATTTTATTCACAGTTCTTAGATTTAAGTAGTACCAGTGTTCATATGTTCAATACTTCTGTGACCTGATTGACTTGTCCTGATTGTTCATTAATAACATAACTCCATGATATAAACGCACAAGAAATATATATATATATATATATATATATATATATATATATATATATATATATATATATATATATATATATATATATATATATATATATAGATATAGATATAGATTTAGATATAGATAGAACAATCATCATTGTAGGAACATTTACGTCAGATTAATGTAGAATGTAAATCTGTTTATGTAGGCCTCAGATAAGGAATTTAGGTCAGGTAAATATATTATAATTGTCATGATTTATTTAGTGTCGACACGTGTAGACTGCCTATACTAGTGTAGACAAGTTTATTCTAGCGTCGACACGTCTCTTCTAGTGTAGACAGGTCTATGCAAGTGTCGACACGTCTCCTTTAGTCTAGGCAGCTCTACTCTAGTTTCGATACGTGTCTTCTAGTGTAGACAGATTTACTTTAGTGTCGACACTTGTTTCTTCTAGCGAAGACAGGTTAATGCAGTGTCGACACGTAGTCTACCGTCAACATCTGTTGAGTCAAAAACAGGTTGTCGAATATGCAGAGACTAAGATCGACTGGTCGAAATGTGTACAATAGACCTTGGTGAGGGGCTCTTGATCCAAGAAACTGGACTAATCCTCCCCTTAAATCTATTGCCTCCCTCCCCCCAAGGCGCTGTATGACCCCTACGGGTTTAGCGCTCCTCCCATGACTGTAGTAATGTCGATAATAGATAAGACGAGCGGGTCGATAGATAGACCTGTTTACACTGGTTGTGAACTGGTTGATAGATTCAACAGTGTACAATAGACAGGAAGAACATGTTAATTGATCTGTTTACTGTCTGTATGAAGAAATTGTGATTGTATAAAGTTTGGTGAATCAAATAGTGATTATACGTATTGTCGTTAGTGAAGCAGTGATTGTACTCTCAGCAGTGAATAAGGGACTGGTTGATGAATAGCGAATCTGATTGTTATCAGTCGTGAATCTGGGAGTGACTTGTGTTGTCAGTGAATCAGTGATTGTTTTCATTAGTAAATCAGTGATTATTTTCATTAGTACATCGGTGATTGTTTTCATTAGTGAATCAGTGATTGTACTGTCATTAGTGAATCAATTATTGTACTGTCATTAATGAATCGGAAAGTGATTGTACTGTAATGAATCAGAAGGTGATTGTACTGTAAATGAATCAAAAAGTGATTGTACTGTAAATGAATCAGAAAGTGATTGTACTGTTAATGAATCAGAAAGTGATTGTACTGTAAATGAATCAGAAAGGGATTGTACTGTAAATGAATCAGAAAGTGATTGTACTGTCGTTAATCAGAGTGATTTTACTGTCATAAATAATGAATCAGCAAGTGTTTACTGAGTTTAGCGAGTCAGTTAACTGGACTGAGTTTAGCGAACAAGTGAGTGATTGTACTGAGTTTAATGAACCAGTGAGTGATTGTACTGAGTTAAGTGAATCCATGATTGTATTGAGTTTAGAAAATTAGTGAGTGATTGTTCCTAGCTTAGTGAACCAGTGAGTGTACCGAGTTTAGTGAACTAATGAGTGATTGTACCGAGTTTAGTAAACCAGTGTGTGATTGTACTGAGTTTAGTGAACCAGTGAGTAATAGTACTGAGTTTAGTGATCCACTGAGTGATTGTACTGAATTTAGTGAACCAATGAGTGATTTTACCAGGTTTACTGAACCAGTGAGGGATTGTAATAAAGTTGGTAGAATTACCGACAATATGTAAAGTAAAAGGACACAAGTGCAACTAATGTGACATTTATTGTGGCAACGTTTCGCTCTCCAGGAGCTTTATCAAGCCATTACAAACAATACATGGACACAGAGGGTATATAAAGGCTCAGAGTGAGGTGAATACTAGTGAGGTACCATTCCGATGTTCACTAGTGGTAGTAGTAGTAGTAGTTGTGGTAGTGACAAAAGCAATTAATTCGTACATGAGTAAAAGGATATAAAAGCTATTACTTGGGTAACATAAAAATAGGTTGGACAAATATAAACAGGAATGAGGCAGGTTGTTTCAGTGTTCACTCTCTGTGCTTTGTGTAGTATAACAGGAGAGACTATGTGATGGCAGGGTTTACTGTTTTCAGGAGGATTCTTGCTAAGACTTCGGAGATGGTGAAGCTGCCGTTGTTTTGTTTAATTGTATTCGAAACAGCGATCAGTGCTGATTCAAGGCATTTGCGTGTGCGGAAATTAGTTTCTTTTATCACTAATTGGGCGTCTCTGAATTTCATAAGATGATTGGTGGAATTTCGGTGTTGTACACAGGCGTTGTTTAAGATGTCGTTCCTACATGCGTATATGTGTTCATTGAGGCGGGTGTCGAGGTTTCTTGCTGTTTCACCTACGTAGATCTTGTCGCAGCCTCCACAGGGTATAGTGTAAACTCCTGCATTGACTGGTTCGTGGTGCTTGGGTTTTGTCCTGGTTAGATCCTTTATTGAAGTGGTAGAAGCGATGGCGACTCTGGTGTTAGCTTGTGAAAGTACTTTTGAGACGTTTAGTGCAACCTGGCTGTTGGGAAGAATTATAACTTTGTTGGGAGCGGTGTTGATGCGTGGAGAATTGATGATCTGAAGAGCTCTTTTCTTGCAGTCTTTGATGAAAAAAGAAGGAAATTGTAACTCAGTGAATGTTTGGTGAATGTAAGTACATTCCTCGTCAAGAAACTCAGGACTACAAATTCGGTATGCTCTTAGGAAAAACCCGATGATGATGCCTCTTTTGGTCTTGGTATCTTGACTGGAATAGAAGTGTGTGAGATCATTTTTATTGGTGGGTTTCCGATAAACTTGAAATCTTAGGTTGTTGTCTACTTTGTGAATGAGGACGTCGAGGAAAGGTAGCTTGTCATTGGACTCTTCTTCTAGTGTAAACTGAATCGCTGGTTCAACTGCGTTGAGCCTTGCCTGAAGATCCCGTACATCAAAACGTTTTGGAGTTATTACGAGGACATCGTCCACGTAACGTAACCAAGTGACGCTTGAAGGGATGATGTTGGCGAAGTGTTCGGACTCTAGGTGTTCCATGTATAAGTTGGCTAGGACGGCACTTAATGGGGACCCCATTCCCATGCCGTAGGTTTGTTTGTAGAGCTTGTTATTGAAGGAAAAACAGTTGAAGTTAACACAGAGTTCAATCAAGTCAACAAAATCTCCGGGAGGTAAAGGAAGATTAAGGTCCTGGTTGACTTTACGTCGTAGAACCTCGATGGCTTTTTTGGTAGGTACTTTTGTGAAGAGGGAAGTCACATCCAAACTGCTTAGTTTCTTGTTACGGATGGAGAGGTTACGGATGCGGTTGAGAAGGTCGCCTGAGTGTTTAAGATGAGCGGGGCTGATGGTCCCCAGAAGGCAGGAAAGATGTTTGGCAAGAACTCCGGCTAGTTTGTGTGGAGCACTGCCTATTCCTGACGTGATTGGTCTGAGAGGAATATTGTGTTTATGGGTCTTGGGTAAACCATACATGTGTGCTGGTTTAGGGTTGCTTGGTAACAAGTACAGAAGTTTCTTCCCTTCTCTAGTGCGTTTGAGTATTTGTCTGCTTTTGTATAGAAAGTCTTTGGTGAGCGTCTCCCACTGTTGAGTGCTGATAGGTTCGTATGTAGATTGATCATTCAAAAGGTCCATCATTTTAGTGTTGTAGTCACTGGTGTTGAGTATGACGACTCCACCTCCTTTGTCGGCGGTGGTGACGATAATGTTGGGGTCGTTGGCGAGGTCCTTAAGGGCAGTGATGTATCTTCTAGGAAGATTAGAAGAAGAAGGTTCACATAAAGCTGCAGTGAGAAGGCCCTGTATATAACCCTTCTGGAAGTTGCTGTCACTGTGTCTATGGTTCCTGGTAACAAGATTGAGTTGATAGTTAGGTTTGCGTATGTTGGTGGTAAATTTGAGTCCCAGACTCAGTGCTTGTTTCTCGTAGTCGGTTAAGGTGCGTGACGATAAGTTGTTTATCAGGGATTCGCGTCCCATTTCCTTCCACCTACTGTTAGTGCAGAGGTACTGAAGTTTGCGATTGAGTTTGATCTTCTGTTGGAGGTTAGCTGTGGTGACTGTGCTGAGAATATGCTCAGCAGTGTGTTGGTCAATCTGAAGATTGGCCCTCATATTCCTTGCAGTTTCAAAGGTTTCCTTAGCGATGTTAGAAAGTTCTTCGGCACATTCAGTTAAGTAAGCTTGGGTAGCTGGAGAGAAGGGGTGCTTGGAGTTGGAGAGTTGTGCAGGGGTAGACTTAGGGATCACCTTCTCTGCCAGGCAATCTACATACGAACCTATCAGCACTCAACAGTGGGAGACGCTCACCAAAGACTTTCTATACAAAAGCAGACAAATACTCAAACGCACTAGAGAAGGGAAGAAACTTCTGTACTTGTTACCAAGCAACCCTAAACCAGCACACATGTATGGTTTACCCAAGACCCATAAACACAATATTCCTCTCAGACCAATCACGTCAGGAATAGGCAGTGCTCCACACAAACTAGCCGGAGTTCTTGCCAAACATCTTTCCTGCCTTCTGGGGACCATCAGCCCCGCTCATCTTAAACACTCAGGCGACCTTCTCAACCGCATCCGTAACCTCTCCATCCGTAACAAGAAACTAAGCAGTTTGGATGTGACTTCCCTCTTCACAAAAGTACCTACCAAAAAAGCCATCGAGGTTCTACGACGTAAAGTCAACCAGGACCTTAATCTTCCTTTACCTCCCGGAGATTTTGTTGACTTGATTGAACTCTGTGTTAACTTCAACTGTTTTTCCTTCAATAACAAGCTCTACAAACAAACCTACGGCATGGGAATGGGGTCCCCAATAAGTGCCGTCCTAGCCAACTTATACATGGAACACCTAGAGTCCGAACACTTCGCCAACATCATCCCTTCAAGCGTCACTTGGTTACGTTACGTGGACGATGTCCTCGTAATAACTCCAAAACGTTTTGATGTACGGGATCTTCAGGCAAGGCTCAACGCAGTTGAACCAGCGATTCAGTTTACACTAGAAGAAGAGTCCAATGACAAGCTACCTTTCCTCGACGTCCTCATTCACAAAGTAGACAACAACCTAAGATTTCAAGTTTATCGGAAACCCACCAATAAAAATGATCTCACACACTTCTATTCCAGTCAAGATACCAAGACCAAAAGAGGCATCATCATCGGGTTTTTCCTAAGAGCATACCGAATTTGTAGTCCTGAGTTTCTTGACGAGGAATGTACTTACATTCACCAAACATTCACTGAGTTACAATTTCCTTCTTTTTTCATCAAAGACTGCAAGAAAAGAGCTCTTCAGATCATCAATTCTCCACGCATCAACACCGCTCCCAACAAAGTTATAATTCTTCCCAACAGCCAGGTTGCACTAAACGTCTCAAAAGTACTTTCACAAGCTAACACCAGAGTCGCCATCGCTTCTACCACTTCAATAAAGGATCTAACCAGGACAAAACCCAAGCACCACGAACCAGTCAATGCAGGAGTTTACACTATACCCTGTGGAGGCTGCGACAAGATCTACGTAGGTGAAACAGCAAGAAACCTCGACACCCGCCTCAATGAACACATATACGCATGTAGGAACGACATCTTAAACAACGCCTGTGTACAACACCGAAATTCCACCAATCATCTTATGAAATTCAGAGACGCCCAATTAGTGATAAAAGAAACTAATTTCCGCACACGCAAATGCCTTGAATCAGCACTGATCGCTGTTTCGAATACAATTAAACAAAACAACGGCAGCTTCACCATCTCCGAAGTCTTAGCAAGAATCCTCCTGAAAACAGTAAACCCTGCCATCACATAGTCTCTCCTGTTATACTACACAAAGCACAGAGAGTGAACACTGAAACAACCTGCCTCATTCCTGTTTATATTTGTCCAACCTATTTTTATGTTACCCAAGTAATAGCTTTTATATCCTTTTACTCATGTACGAATTAATTGCTTTTGTCACTACCACAACTACTACTACTACTACCACTAGTGAACATCGGAATGGTACCTCACTAGTATTCACCTCACTCTGAGCCTTTATATACCCTCTGTGTCCATGTATTGTTTGTAATGGCTTGATAAAGCTCCTGGAGAGCGAAACGTTGCCACAATAAATGTCACATTAGTTGCACTTGTGTCCTTTTACTTTACAGTGAGGGATTGTACTTGGTTTAGTGAACCAGTGAGCGGTTGTACAATCTAGTGAATCAATGATTGTACCGAGTCAAGTGAATCAGTGAGTGATTGTGCCGTCAAGTGAATCAGTGATTGTACCGAGTCAAGTGAATCAGTGAGCGATTGTACCGAGTCAAGTGAATCAGTGAGCGATTGTACCGAGTCAAGTGAATCAGTGAGTGATTGTACCGAGTCAAGTGAATCAGTGAGTGGTTGTACCGAGTCAAGTGAATCAGTAAGTGATTATACTGTCGTGAGTTTAGCGGTCCAATGTTATCATTTGTATAAAGTAGACTTTTAGACAAGCACTAAAAAGCCTATAAACTTCCTTGTACGACATTCTAGTCAGTTAAGGGACTGATTTTTAATCAAAATTCGACTGATCAAAGACCCCATTTCTTTGTCCATGTAAAAAGCACCGGATTTTTTAAGCCTATCATTTTGTGATTACAATAAATACAAATAATTTACAGGTAATAATTTTTTTTTTATTTTCCTTCTGTACGACGTCTTTCCATAGCTATCACAGCCTAGTTGATCAGGACCCACCTGCTGCTTCCTGATGAGGATTTCTGCCTTTCAGTTATATTGCTTATGTTGACAATGGTATATTGTTCCAGACAACGTAGCTGAACTCGTCCCCAGGCTGAGGGACTGACCACCTCAAATACTTTTTCTCTAAGGTTGGTGCAGTGATTGTATTTATTTCACTACAACTGGTTCTTCTGTATTTGACTGAAGAAGTCTACTGTGGAGGCGAAACGTTTCAACAATGAAGATACCTAACTGGTGCGCATGCAGCTTAATCATTAACTTATATCGCTTATGCGCACTGGAGTTGATTTTATCATGGTTTAAGAGAGGTCAGTCATGAATGTTGACACACTTCTATAATTGTGTATACAATAATAGTAGTAATGATAATAACAGACGTCTTAAATAGTATTTCATGTTGACTTATTTGCATTTTTTTCTGAATAAGAAGTAGCATTCAGATCATGGTTAATTAGAATTACACAACATATAATATTTTAAGTCGCTGGAAATAGGCTAAACTATTATTGACTAGGAATTCATTCCAAGTCACTTATTTGGATTCGAACACATGGAGCAGATATTTGCGTAACATCGCTGTTGTAGTGCATTACGTAATTTTCACATAACCCATAGTTATTTCAATGTTTCATTGATTCATTTATAATCGTGTAAGTATTTTATGGCATAAACCTTTGGAATAAGTATAAAAAAGTGGATTGTGTGCAGCTCCAATTTTGCGTCCGAAGTCAGCGGCTTTGGCTTCAGGAACGTCATTCACGATGCTGGGGCACAAGCTACAGCCTCACAGGTGGTCAGTGCTGGGCCAGACGTCGTTGTGGGAAGATGCTTCATCTCTTTGAAATCTGAATCATTGTGCTACTAATATTCGTATCAGTTAAATACCTGCTGTTATTTTGAGGGACCAGTTGTGGAAAACATACTATAACTAATAAACGTTCGCTGGTCGTACTGGCCACTAAAACAAGTGCAATGCATACTGACATTCTGGTAAGTGCTATTTTTTTTAATATTGCCTAACTAATTGTGGCTTAAATATATAACAGTCCAGAAATAAATTCAGCAATAGTAAATGACTGCTTAGTGTTTCTTGCCATTTGCACAAAAAATAGTCTACTAATGGCCAAGTTATTAATGCAAATTAATGTAATCAATGGCCGAAATGACCAGGATTCGTATGTTTTTAATATTTCGTTAGTATCTCATAAATAAAAATTCTCACAAGAAATACCTATTCCGTGTTGTACTCTATATAGGTGTAGAGTTTTGCGCAGAGCAATCGGTAACTATGGCCCTCGGATCAAACTTGTCACCCATTCTCCAGGCGCTGTAGGGTTTAGCGCTTAGTTTTTATTATAATAATCCATACTATGACCCCTACGGATTTAGCGCTTCTCTGTTAATGTACTAGTTTAGTTAAACTAAATTTGGCATTGCTTTAGTCTGTCTGTCTGTCTTAAATAGCTACTAAGCTAACTTGACCAAAACTAATAGTTTAAAATAATTTTGAGAAGTTATAAGTGAATTCAGACGTAACTTTGGAGTTGACCTGGAATGGTAACTGAGGAGTTCATCTGTAGACCTCGGTAAAACCAAAAATTAAAAGATGCTGTATCTCCCAGGACTGAATCTAATTCCATAACTTAAATGGGTGGACGGGTCAGCTTCGGCCAGATGACCAAAAGCTCCAGCTGTAGGTTGTCATATGAATAAGATTCGCGTCAGGAAGCACTTGCTCAGTTTCCTGACAAACCTTACCTCGCTGGATATGTACACTAAGTGATGTTTCTCTAGGCATATATATGAGAATAATTTAATCCCTATTCTACGGGCTAAGTATTCTTGTCTGGTGGAGAAAATTTTACGTACGTCCTAGATGACCCAAGTGTACTAACCTGTTTTGTGGTTACAGGGGTCAATTCACAGTTTCTGGACCCTGGTCGATAGGCTTTGAACCCCAGTAACCATTTGGTAAACGAGGCCCTCAACCATGAATTGGACCGCAGTTCGAGGCGATAATATACGATCCCCTCTTGATCTGATGAATATGAGCTCCCCTCTCCTCAGATCAAACCTGATTTCCTTCAGTCCCCCAGGTGCTATATGACATCCCCACGGGTGTAGCGCTTCCCCATGAATATAATATTTATCTCAAAGTTGGTGTCTCAGTTTGCACTAGCCATTGTTCATTACACAACCAGCATTGCATTGACCTATGTAAGTGTGATCAGTTGACCTACATAACTTATATATAACTGAATTGTATTACATTTTTAAACTCTAAAAAAAAAAACTCGCTCTCTGGGTGTGGGTGGGTGTACTCGCTTATTTGTAATTGCAGGGGTCGATTCACAGCTCCTGGCCCCGCCTCCTCGCTGGTCGCTTCTATGTCCACACACTCCCTGTACCATGAGCTTTAGCTTTATCGTATCTTTTTAAAGCTATGTATGGATCCTGACTCCACTACATCACTCTCCAGATTGTACCATTCTCTGACAATTCTGTGACTGAAGAAATACTTCTAACATCCCTGTAACCCAGACGAGTCTTCAACTTGAAGTTGTGACCCTTGTTGCTGTGTCCCTCCTCTTGAAACATTCTGACCCTATCCACCTGTCAATTCCTCTCAGTATTGTGTGTAGGCATAATTAAAAGCTGCAAAAATTATGAACTTTTCATCAGGAGAGGACCCTTGATGCTGGTCAGGGGCATTTTGTCCAAGAAATTTGACCCACCCTTTCCATTCCAGGATCGAACCTGAATGACTATAGTCCTCTTGAGTTTAGCGCTTTCCCCTGATTAAAATAAAAATTAAAAGTGTGAAGATACGGGACTGCATATTTTATTTTTATTTTGTATTTATGTATGATATTTGCGCGTGCAGCCAGCAGCAACAGCCTGGTTGATCAGGCGCTGATCCACCAGGAGGCCTGGTCACAGACCGGGCCGCGGGGGCGTTGACCCCCGAAACTCTCTCCAGGTAAACTCCAGGTAGTTACTATAGATTTTTCCAAGTCATCTAAACTGGAAGTTTCTATCAGTCTTCAATCATTATCAGGCGAGAGCTGAATCTAAGTCATACAGCGATTTGGCAAAGGGATTGTAACCAGGTTCGATCAAAGGAAGGAGTATAGTTCCAGTTCCTTTGATCAAATAAAAGTTCCGGTATCAAGGCACTCGCCATGAAGGAAATAACGAGGTGAAAGTCAGAAAATAAGATGAAGACAGTAAGAAACGGGACATAAAGGTTAGTCTCCATTTTTTTTTACACATTTGAATTTGTGTAAATATAAAATTATCGACAGTGTTCAGTGAAGAGAGACCCATCCGGGTTTAGCGGCTGTTTTTATAATGGGACTCAAGGACAGTGTCTCAGTCTCTTGTATTTTGTTACCTAACACATTACAGTTTTCTTTATTTTTCATTACAATCATTTGACAGCGTAGTGGAGAGGCGAGTATCTATGAAACTAAGAAGCGACTGAGATAAATGTGTATAAAGCGTGAGCAAGACAGCGTTTATCAATGGTTTCTTGAGAGAATTTTAGAAAACGATCTAATTATCTTCTGTATAGGCCAAGGTGATAATAAAGAGCTCTTGATTTGAGAAACTGGAACTGATTTAATTTCACCTTTTCCTGGCATCAACCCTAAATACCGAAATATGTTACCGCATTGTGTTGGCTTTTGTAATTTTATTTGGGGTTTGACTTTCATCGAATTAAGGATATAATTCGTAGAATACAGCTAATTGGTAATGTCAGGAGCATAATGATAATGTCAGCAACTTTTTATATATAAAGTGCTGAGTAACCAGTTTGTTCTAGTTATTATTAATAATAAGACTCGAATCAAACACTAACCATGCCTCCCCACTTCCAACTTTGATCTTGTCAAACGCTTCTGCGTTATTTCTCTCCTCTTCGTAAAACTCAACTCGGGTGTTCTTCACGCCAGTATTTCCTTAGATACCAGCTCTCTTTTCATCCTTGTTTCTCTTCTCTTTTTCTTCCGTGCTTCTTGCCTCCTACCTTACCGAATATTTTCTTCCTTGGCTCCTATTTTTTTTTTCCTGTAGTACATTTTCGTCGTTCAGGACATTAAACAAGTATGGCCACATCCCACGTATAAGATACAATTTTGATAGTTTCTATACAACTTTTCTCAGAAATTACCAATGAATGCTTTGTATTCCTTCTAATGTTTACCTGGAGTTTACCTGGAGAGAGTTTCGGGGGTCAACGCCCCCGCGGCCCGGTCTGTGACGAGGCCTCCTGGTGGATCAGCGCCTGATCAACCAGGCTGTTGCTGCTGGCTGCACGCAAACCAACGTACGAGCCACAGCCCGGCTGATCAGGAACTGACTTTAGGTGCTTGTCCAGTGCCAGCTTGAAGACTGCCAGGGGTCTGTTGGTAATCCCCCTTATGTGTGCTGGGAGGCAGTTGAACAGTCTCGGGCCCCTGACACTTATTGTATGGTCTCTTAACGTGCTAGTGACACCCCTGCTTTTCATTGGGGGGATGGTGCATCGTCTGCCAAGTCTTTTGCTTTCGTAGTGAGTGATTTTCGTGTGCAAGTTCGGTACTAGTCCCTCTAGGATTTTCCAGGTGTATATAATCATGTATCTCTCCCTCCTGCGTTCCAGGGAATACAGGTTTAGAAACCTCAAGCGCTCCCAGTAATTGAGGTGTTTTATCTCCGTTATGCGCGCCGTGAAAGTTCTCTGTACATTTTCTAGGTCGTCAATTTCACCTGCCTTGAAAGGTGCTGTTAGAGTGCAGCAATATTCCAGCCTGGATAGAACAAGTGACCTGAAGAGTGTCATCATGGGCTTGGCCTCCCTAGTTTTGAAGGTTCTCATTATCCATCCTGTCATTTTTCTAGCAGATGCAATTGATACAATGTTATGGTCCTTGAAGGTGAGATCCTCCGACATAATCACTCCCAGGTCTTTGACGTTGGTGTTTCGCTCTATTTCGTGGCCAGAATTTGTTTTGTACTCTGATGAAGATTTAATTTCCTCATGTTTACCATATCTGAGTAATTGAAATTTCTCATCGTTGAACTTCATATTGTTTTCTGCAGCCCACTGAAAGATTTGGTTGATGTCCGCCTGGAGCCTTGCAGTGTCTGCAATGGAAGACACTGTCATGCAGATTCGGGTGTCATCTGCAAAGGAAGACACGGTGCTGTGGCTGACATCCTTGTCTATGTCGGATATGAGGATGAGGAACAAGATGGGAGCTAGTACTGTGCCTTGTGGAACAGAGCTTTTCACCGTAGCTGCCTCGGACTTTACTCTGTTGACGACTACTCTCTGTGTTCTGTTAGTGAGGAAATTATAGATCCATCGACCGACTTTTCCTGCTATTCCTTTAGCGCGCATTTTGTGCGCTATTACGCCATGGTCACACTTGTCGAAGGCTTTTGCAAAGTCTGTATATATTACATCTGCATTCTTTTTGTCTTCTAGTGCATTTAGGACCTTGTCGTAGTGATCCAGTAGCTGAGACAGACAGGAGCGACCTGTTCTAAACCCATGTTGCCCTGGGTTGTGTAACTGATGGGTTTCTAGATGGGTGGTGATCTTGCTTCTTAGGACCCTTTCAAAGATTTTTATGATATGGGATGTTAGTGCTATTGGTCTGTAGTTCTTTGCTGTTGCTTTACTGCCCCCTTTGTGGAGTGGGGCTATGTCTGTTGTTTTTAGTAACTGAGGGACGACCCCCGTGTGTGTATTTTTTTTATCTTATTTCCATTAGTGTGTGTGTACATCCTATTCGTCTTTATGTAGATTCTAACTCTTCTTTCCTTGATAACTTCTAATCTCAAACTTTGTGTTACCATAGGCTCTTCTGTTCCCTGCACTTACTAAACATTTTTATCGAATAATGTAAAATTGTTACACTTGTTATAGATGTGTATCCCGTCTCTGGCTTCTCTATTAGATATTCTCACTTTGACATATTGACTATTATTTTCAACATCCCCCCTCTGTAAATACAAAGAAATTTTATTTAATATATATAAAGTGGTGATGTACAGGTGAAGTTTAATGACCCATGGTGTAATCGATAAGTTTTAAAACTAGTAAACCAACCAATAGTGTGCATTTTATTTTTTAACCACGTCGGCTGTCTCTCGCCAAGGTACGGTAATCCGAAACTGGTAAACACTTTGTCATTTAGTCAGTTTTACCATAAGCGTGTTGACAGTTTAGATGTCTCTCTCAACTGCAACATCTATACCCGTCCTTCAGGGTGCAGGGAATGCACTTCTCGCCTCCAGAACTCGTAATGTTACCGTGCTCACACTCCAATAGCACTTCAAATAAAAAACCTAACATGCGCGCACAAGCTTGTTGGATGTCCAAGCTCTTAGCACTCGCAACATATTTACTCTCCGCCCTCCGAACATTTCCAGGGACGAACTCCCCCCCCCCCCCCCCCTCCCCTCCACCCCTCAAATAGTTCATGTACAGTATGTTGATGAAGTAACCTAAATTTTTCACATTAATGACTATTCTAGTTCCTCATTTTCTATTTCTGATATAATTCGTACAACATGAATCGTGCCCATTTCTCATTAATACGAAAATCTAGCCAGAATACAAATTAAATCAGCACTGTTCCCGATTTTTTTTTTTACTTGCCCGCACTCATTTATTGTTTGCCCTCTAACCAATGTTTGGTAAATCTTACCTCTCATGCTTGAGTTGTACTCAAATCTGTTCTTGGATTTTATAGTCAACCTTGCTCTCTTCAAGTAGGGAAGGTTGCCGTCATGAAAAGGGTTCTTGATTCAAGGACCTGGATCTGCCTTCCCCTTCCTTTGATTGAACCTGAATGCCTTACGGGTTTAGCGCTGCCCCGTGAATATAATTCGATTCTATTCGATTCTTATGACCAGAGTCTTTGGTAAGATGGGTAAGGAAGAAGGATGGGTAAGGATAAAAATATTGGAAAAGGGTGGGAGGGGATAGTGAGGTAAAATATAAAAGGTAAGTGGCCCAACCACTTTGGTGCAATTTAAAGTGTATGTGAAATAATAGAATATTCTTGAAGGGATATAATGTTTGCGGTTGTTGACCCTTTTATATACGCCGTGTGATAACGTACTGATTCGTCAATGATAATGTGTGAGGGTTGGCAGTGTTACGACCTGAACACTTAAAAATGGCCTGCAGATAGGATCGAATACTAATAACAAAAGCATGTCTTGATTCCACGTATTCCTAATATAGCTACTATGAAGATGTTTGTAATTTTTGATAGTTTAATTATTCACCCCAGAGACAAAAATGGGTAATTTTTTTTTTTTTTTAACAAATAGCATTGCACTTACACCTTTTAACTAACACCTGAATATTTCCGGCAGGTCTTTAGGCTTCTTACATGTTGGCATTTTGCCGAATGTATAACTTCAGCTGGACTGGCGTTTTCTGAAGTAGGTCTGCAATGCATTACACATGGGCAATGCCAGTTTTCCCCAAGAATGTGACCCACAGGAGTCTACCGATACGGACACTTATTGTTACTGTTAAGAAGGGGCGGTAGGTCTAACTTTGCCTGGAAGATCAAACCCAGAACCCTTCAGCTGTACAGAACACTGATCACCGCGTCCCTGTTAACTAAGCAAGTTACAATAGTAATGAAGTAAAGGATTAAGTGGTTTCAGCAACACGTTTGCAAGATAGAGAATACAACAAAGTTAGTGGTAATTTCATAAAAGTTTGATCCGGTACATCATTATTTAATTCATTGAGAAGTATTAAACCTGTTGGGGTCGTGCAATGCTTGGGGAATGTGGTATGATTAGGTTGATACAACGGGAGAGTACCGCCCGTTAGATTAATCTCCCCTTTGAAGGGAAGATTGATCATGTACAATGCAGATACATATAAATGCGGACCTCCCCATGCTGTGGGAAGCCGTCAAAGGAATACAAAGACGAGTCAGAATTTAACAGTGATCATGGTAGAACTTTATTAGATTTAAGAGCATAAACTCGTCATGTTTATAATCCGTTGAACAAAAATTAATCGGATAATAATTCAGATTGTAATTTGTCAGTACCCAGTAAGCAAAAATGTACTCTGTGCTCCTTAGTCTTGCGGGCTCAACGAGCCAGAACTAAATGAATACTCGTTCAGGCTTGCCTTTCTACCTAGTTTTATAGTAAGATGAGGCTTTCTCCCTGATCATAAGGGCATTAAGAACATCTTTCTTGGTTTCTTACTACTCCCGTACATTCCTTAGCTAACTTTTGTCTTGTCTAGTTGTGTTGACCTATTTGACATTTTTTTGGTCAGTCACAATCTGGATTACTCAATGCACAAGCCTTTATTCAGTTCAGCCATTTTAATCAGAGAGTTGTTGCTTCATGGAGGCCAAAGACCCTCGCGTCTCCATACATGCCCCAACTTTAAAGCAAATCTGATATATTTCAGTTTTCAGAACTCCTAACCTTTCTTGTTTATTTTTCTTGGCACTTGGAGCGCCTACGTAATTAAAATTATCACACACAGTAATATATACACATTATCTCGGAAAGTCAACAGCAGGATTCGAGCGTAGCCTGAGATAATGTTTGTAAATAATTTCGCCTGTTTGCGAATTGTTAAGCACATAGTAACGTGTGTAAATTACCTGGGGTAACCCAAAAATTCAAACAAAACAGCTTATTTCCATTGGGGTCGTCTTGGGTGCTATGATTAATATCCAAAGATGAGATGGATTGATAAAAAGATCGCAAGTCGCAGACTGCTCGGTAAGGTATAATAGGTGCGTATGCAATTAAGTGGCAGAGCGGGATGGTTGCATAGTGAGTAGGCTTCCATAAAAACAATGGCCTTTCCCGTAGGCAAACTGCCAAGCTGAGGGAGGGGGGGGGGAAATCCCACAACTTTGGATTTTTTTTTTTCATAAATTTATGACGTGCTCAAAATTTCACATTTTGCCGTAAAGTATATAGGAAACTTGTTGCTCAGACGTGTTTTTCGGGATTCTAGTGTTTAAATTTGCCCTCAGAATCTTGTTAATATCTAAATCTCTTAATGTTAAAAGCTATATCAAAAGCATACAGAATTATAAAAAAATCATTAAAAAAATATATACAAAAAAATATAAAATAGAAAGAGACAGGCGCTCCCTTTACAGGCGACGGAAAAGAATAACAGAGCGGCTAAAAGAGGTCAATATATCTGAAATGCGCAGGGAGACACTGGTCAGAGAAATAGCAAGCATCGAACTTAAGCTAAAAGAATCCTTTAGGAGTCAGGAATCGCGGGAAGAACTAAAAGCCATAAATGAAATCGAAAGAAACCCAAAGTATTTCTTCTCCTATGCCAAATCAAAATCGAGAACAACGTCCAGTATTGGGCCCCTACTTAAACAAGATGGGTCCTACACAGATGACAACAAGGAAATGAGTGAGCTACTCAAGTCCCAATATGACTCAGTTTTTAGCAAGCCGCTAACCAGACTGAGAGTCGAAGATCAAAATGAATTTTTTATGAGAGCCACAAAATTTGATTAACACAAGCCTATCCGATGTTATCCTGACGCCAAATGACTTC
Source organism: Cherax quadricarinatus (assembly GCF_038502225.1). Taxonomy (NCBI): domain Eukaryota; kingdom Metazoa; phylum Arthropoda; class Malacostraca; order Decapoda; family Parastacidae; genus Cherax; species Cherax quadricarinatus. Next base: position 11,378,830 of record NC_091357.1, read on the forward strand.
GAACAGGCGATAAATGACATGCCCATGCACTCTGCCCCAGGGCCAGACTCATGGAACTCTGTGTTCATCAAGAACTGCAAGAAGCCCCTATCACGAGCCTTTTCCATCCTATGGAGAGGGAGCATGGACACGGGGGTCGTCCCTCAGTTACTAAAAACAACAGACATAGCCCCACTCCACAAAGGGGGCAGTAAAGCAACAGCAAAGAACTACAGACCAATAGCACTAACATCCCATATCATAAAAATCTTTGAAAGGGTCCTAAGAAGCAAGATCACCACCCATCTAGAAACCCATCAGTTACACAACCCAGGGCAACATGGGTTTAGAACAGGTCGCTCCTGTCTGTCTCAACTACTGGATCACTACGACAAGGTCCTAAATGCACTAGAAGACAAAAAGAATGCAGATGTAATATATACAGACTTTGCAAAAGCCTTCGACAAGTGTGACCATGGCGTAATAGCGCACAAAATGCGCGCTAAAGGAATAACAGGAAAAGTCGGTCGATGGATCTATAATTTCCTCACTAACAGAACACAGAGAGTAGTCGTCAACAGAGTAAAGTCCGAGGCAGCTACGGTGAAAAGCTCTGTTCCACAAGGCACAGTACTAGCTCCCATCTTGTTCCTCATCCTCATATCCGACATAGACAAGGATGTCAGCCACAGCACCGTGTCTTCCTTTGCAGATGACACCCGAATCTGCATGACAGTGTCTTCCATTGCAGACACTGCAAGGCTCCAGGCGGACATCAACCAAATCTTTCAGTGGGCTGCAGAAAACAATATGAAGTTCAACGATGAGAAATTTCAATTACTCAGATATGGTAAACATGAGGAAATTAAATCTTCATCAGAGTACAAAACAAATTCTGGCCACAAAATAGAGCGAAACACCAACGTCAAAGACCTGGGAGTGATTATGTCGGAGGATCTCACCTTCAAGGACCATAACATTGTATCAATCGCATCTGCTAGAAAAATGACAGGATGGATAATGAGAACCTTCAAAACTAGGGAGGCCAAGCCCATGATGACACTCTTCAGGTCACTTGTTCTATCTAGGCTGGAATATTGCTGCACTCTAACAGCACCTTTCAAGGCAGGTGAAATTGCCGACCTAGAAAATGTACAGAGAACTTTCACGGCGCGCATAACGGAGATAAAACACCTCAATTACTGGGAGCGCTTGAGGTTTCTAAACCTGTATTCCCTGGAACGCAGGAGGGAGAGATACATGATTATATACACCTGGAAAATCCTAGAGGGACTAGTACCGAACTTGCACACGAAAATCACTCACTACGAAAGCAAAAGACTTGGCAGACGATGCACCATCCCCCCAATGAAAAGCAGGGGTGTCACTAGCACGTTAAGAGACCATACAATAAGTGTCAGGGGCCCGAGACTGTTCAACTGCCTCCCAGCACACATAAGGGGGATTACCAACAGACCCCTGGCAGTCTTCAAGCTGGCACTGGACAAGCACCTAAAGTCAGTTCCTGATCAGCCGGGCTGTGGCTCGTACGTTGGTTTGCGTGCAGCCAGCAGCAACAGCCTGGTTGATCAGGCGCTGATCCACCAGGAGGCCTGGTCACAGACCGGGCCGCGGGGGCGTTGACCCCCGAAACTCTCTCCAGGTAAACTCCAGTAACGTATTTCAAATTTAGCAAAAAAATACGGTACAATTGTCTTCATTTTTTTTTTAAATGTTAGTTTCTCGGAAAAAAAAAAAGTTTCTGTAACTTAGTGTATATTTTTTATGTAAAAGCATGCGAGTATGAAATAATAGGCCTCATTCTCAATGAGATGATTACATGAAGCCTCTACTGCGCCCGTGTCATCCGTGAAGCTAAACGCACTTGTTGGCGAGACTATGTTTCCACCATCACCTCTGCTTCTTCTATGAGTGCAGTCTGGAAAAAAGTGAGGAAATTGAGTGGTAAATACTCTCCTGACCCGGCTCCTGTTCTACGGGTCGCTGGTGTTGATGTAGCAAACCCTCTTGACGTTGCCATTGAACTTGGCACACATCTGGTCCGTATTTCCCGAGGGCTCCATCTATGCCCCTCGTTTCTTTCCTCAAAGTCTCCCAGTGAGTTAGTACCCTTGGACTTTTCTTCTCTCAGAGAAGAACAGTATAATGTGCCTTTTACACTTCAAGAACTAGAGGCAACGCTCTCAGCTTGCCGATCATCGGCAGCTGGGCCTGATGACATTCATATTCGTATGTTACAACATTTACATCGGTCAGCCCTTGTAGTCCTCTTACACCTCTTCAATCTTATTTGGGCACAAGGAGTTCTTCCCCAGCTGTGGAAATCTGCCATTGTTCTCCCTTTCTGCAAACCGGGTACTACAGGACATGATGCCTCCCACTATCGTCCCATCGCTCTTACTAGTGCAGTTTGCAAAGTGATGGAACGTCTCGTAAATCGACGTTTAATGTGGTATTTAGAGACACACAACAGTCTCTCCGCTAGTCAATATGGCTTTCGTAAGGGTCGTTCTACCATAGACCCCTTACTACGCTTGGATACGTATGTTCGTAATGCCTTTGGGAATAATCACTCAGTTATTGCCATATTTTTTGACCTTGAGAAAGCATATGACACAACTTGGAGGTATAATATTTTGGCCCAGGCCCATTCCTTAGGCCTCCGAGGCAATCTGCCATCCTTCCTTAAGAACTTTTTAACTGACAGACATTTCCGTGTTCGAGTCAATAATGTTCTTTCCCCGGACTTCGTCCAAGCTGAAGGTGTCCCTCAGGGATGTGTTCTAAGCACAACACTTTTTCTCTTTGCTATAAATGATTTGGCCTCTGTTCTTTCACCTAATATTTGGTCATCACTCTATGTTGATGACTTCGCTATTGCTTGTGCAGGCGCTGACTGTCATCTTATTGCAGTTTCTCTCCAGCATGCGGTCGACCGTATTTCCACTTGGGCCACCACGCATGGGTTTAAATTTTCAAGTACCAAAACTCACAAAATTACTTTCACTAGACGCTCTGTTATCTCCGATCATCCTTTGTATCTCTATGGCTCCCGTATCCCCGAACGTGATACAGTCAGGTTTCTAGGCCTTCTCTTTGACCGTAGGTTATCCTGGAAACTTCACATTACCTCTCTGAAGGCAACTTCTCACAGCCGGCTAAACCTTCTTAAAACCCTTGCTCATCTTTCCTGGGGAGCTGATCATCGAACTCTGCTTCGCCTACATTCAGCCCTCGTTTTATCGAAACTCGATTATGGTGACCAGATTTATTCCGCGGCCTCTCCTGCTACTCTCTCTAGCCTTAACTCTATCCATCACCAAGGATTACATTTGTGCCTTGGTGCTTTTCGCTCTTCCCCTGTTGAGAGCCTCTATGCAGAAGCTAATGTTCCATCCTTGTCTGATCACCGTGATGCCCATTGCCTTCGCTACTGTGTACGCTCTCACGATCTCCACAATCCTTCCATTTATAGAATGGTCACCGATATTAGTAGACATTCTTTATTCGTTCGCCGCCCCTGTTTGCTCCGTCCCTTTTCTCTTCGCCTACATTCACTCGTCTTCCCTTCAGTTACCACCTTTATATGTTCATGTAGCATCTCACTTTTCCCTACCCCCCTGGGAAGTTCCAGCTGTTCGGGTCTGTTCTTTCTCACTCCCTTGCTCGAAAGCTCAACTGCCTACGGTGGCTTCCCGCTCTCTTTTTCTTGATCACTTCCACTCCCATTCTCATGCCACCGCTGTGTACACAGATGGCTCTAAGTCTTCAGACGGCGTCGGATTCGCAGCAGTGTTTCCGGACAGCGTCGTGCAGGGGCATTTACTATCTTCGGCTAGCATTTTTACTGCTGAACTGTACGCCATTCTTGCAGCACTTATTCGTATCGCATCTATGCCTGTGTCATCATTTGTGGTAGTCTCAGACTCCCTTAGTGCTCTACAGGCTATACGAAAATTTGATACATCTCACCCCCTAGTTCTCCATATCCAACTTTGGCTACGCCGTATCTCTACGAAGCATAAAGATATTATTTTTTGTTGGGTCCCTGGTCATGTCGACGTACAGGGCAATGAACAGGCAGACACTGCTGCGCGGTCAGCAGTACATGACCTACCAATTTCCTATAGAGGTGTTCCATTTCTGGACTATTTTGCTACAATAGCTGCCCACCTTCGCGCTTGGTAACAAACTTCATTCTATTAAACCGAGCATAGGTTACTGGCCGTCTTCTTGTCATCAGTGCCATGGTTGGGAGACCACTCTCTCCCGTCTTCGCATTGGCCACACTCATCTTACTCACGGGTATCTCATGGAGAGGCACCCTGTACCTCTCTGTGAGCAGTGTCAAGTTCCAGTATCGATTAGCCACATTCTGTTAGACTGCCCTCTCTATCAACGAGCACGCAGAATTTACCTCCAACGCCGTTTTCGTTCTACTACTCTCTCTTTACCTTCCCTTCTTGCTGATGGACCCTCCTTTAATCCTGACTCTCTCATTGACTTCTTGACAACGACTGATTTACTCCACAAACTCTGATGATGATACCTTACGCACTCCCCTCAGCCCTTTCTAGCTCAGTCTCTTGCTGCCCTTTACCCTTTCACCATCCACTGCTCTTCTGTTATCCGTAACCTATTACTCATCCACCTCGCTTTTGCCACCTGACGCCCTCGCTTCCTTCCTGCCCTGCAGCGCTGTATAGCCCTTGTGGCTTAGCACTTCTTTTTGATTATAATAATAATAATACTGCGCCTGTTCCCTTACGTTCCATTATGCCCGTGAGGGGGCACTTGATCCAAGGAATTTGATCTGGCTTACTATTCCTTGAACTGAATCTGACTACCTCTCATTTCCTCAGGCACTGTGATTTTTCATATTTGTTGACACTCATGACTTTCATTAGTTTCTTTTTTCTTGAAATACCAGACGTATACTGTGAATTTCATATAACCTGTAGTTACCAGCGGTCGCAATATACACAACCAGAAGCAAATATTACTACAGAAAAAGCGTCCTTCCTCCAAAATTTCCACCAGTCAACTATAGTGATAATATAGCATTTATTGTGGTGGAGACGGAAAAAAAATAGAAAAGCTAGATACAGCGATTGATAAACAAGGGTCGAGGTCGACCGTTCGTCATTGTAGGAGCTGCCAGAAATCACCGGTTTCTTCAACACGCAAGTTATACTTTTGTATCAATCAAATCACATATTACTCGGGTATATAATTTCCAGTAGATCCTTCATGTGTTAGCCCAAATCACCGACCAGTGTGTTTTAAATAAGCGACCCACTGATCAGATCAGATCGACTGGTCCGAACCCTTGACTGGTTTCAAACGGTTTCATTGGACAATAAAGCAGACTGTAAACGGATGGGGTTGTAGGTGCCCTTATAAACACAAACATTAAATATATATCAGGAACGTGCACGGTAAGCTGTCCAATATACAAAAACAGTTAGAAACAGAAATACAAATAGCTAGAGCTTCATTTAAGGAGGTTATTAATAGAATATTCAAGAGGTTGCTAGTAGAATTGCAGTAAATCAACCATTCAAATCATTATGAAGCTGTGTGTAGTCTGTGGTCAGTCAAACAAACGGGCTTCCACATGGATAAATTGTCATTTTTGTGGAAATTGGTGTCACGCCCCTTGTGCAGATATCCAAGAACTAGCTACAAGCAGTGTTAAAACAGGGAAATGTTTTTGGGTATGCCCAAATGAGATAAATCTGTGGACTAAAATCACAAGGGTATTAAAAGAGGACAACATCAAAGCTGCTTTCATAGATAACCTGGAAGCTTTCTACAACAGATAGGAACATAAAAAGTCTGTGCTGAATGGTACTGCCCTTGATACTGGCCATGTAGTCAGAAACTGTAAGGCTGGAGATGAAGTCCTGGTAGTCAGTAAATGTGGGGCTGATAGTGCTGTCCTGGGAGACAGTAATGGTGAAGCTGGAGGTGCTGTCCTGGGAGACAGTAATGGTGAAGCTGGAGATGCTGTCCTGGGAGACAGAAATGGTGAAGCTGGAGATTTTGTCCAGGTAGTCGGGAACTATACGCAGGAAGGAATACATATAATTGACCTCATAGGGGACAGGAGCCATAGTAGGGAAATAAGTGTAGTCAAAGATAAGATAAAACTAATATTGCAAACTAGAAATACTGCAGGAAATAGCAAACAAGAGGACTCCACTAGCAATAGTGAGGATATATTACCAAAAACAACTGGTGGGAGCTCCATTGTTGGTGCTAGGGAGGATAGAAGTAAGACAGGGAAACATGCACCAACAGGGAATACAGTCACAGAAACCCAAGGCAAACGGAAACCAAGCCTGTGCACATGCTATGCACTTGGTATCTGCTGGCATGGGAAATCTGGAAAAACAGATGGGACGTGCAACTATGACCACCCTAGAAAATGCCATGCCCATATGACAACAGGAAAATGCAAACTCCCTTCCTGTAAGCTTTTTCACCCTGAACTGTGTACCTCTTCAGTACAGGAAAGACTGTGCTATAACTTAAATTGCCAGGCATACCATCTAAAGGGGACAAAAAGATACAAAACATCCAGGCCATGGGAAAACCTGGGTAGCCACAGCCACTCAAGAGGGAGAGGTTTTTTAGTGCCAGGAAGGAAAAAAAACTGGCAGGAAATGGCAGAAATCGTACACCAAATCCAGTCATTCCTGGAGTGGAACCACAGTCGATGGCCTCCACTCCAAACCAACAGATACAGATACTAATACCGGAAAAAAAATCCCCCCCCAGTACCAACAATACCACCAGTCCGATAACATTCTTCTTTGCAAATATACAGGGTCTAAAGCCAGCAACAAACAACAAAATACCTTTCATCCGTGGACTGCTTGCAGAGGCAAAGGCAATGTTCGCGGCTTTCACTGAGACCCACATAAAGGATCACTTGGACAACGAAATATGGATCCCAGGTTACAACCTATACAGATGTGACAGAGTGAACAGGCAAAAGGGGGGGGGGGGGGGGTTGGCCTGTACATTGCAGAGTCACTTGTTTGCACAGAACTGCTTAATGCCTCAAATGATGTAGTGGAAGTTTTAGCAGTAAAGGTCGAGAACCAAAACCTAGTCATTGTGGTAGTCTACAAGCCTCCGGATGCAACATCCCAGCAATTCCAGGAACAGCTGTTAAAAATTGACCACTGTCTGGAAAATCTTCCAGCTCCTGCACCCAACATCTTGCTCCTGTGGGATTTCAACTTAAGGCACCTAAAATGGAGGAATATAGCAAATAATATTGTTGCAGTAATAACACCAGGAGGCAGCTCTGATGAAAACTCACACTCACACGAGCTTTTAAATCTCTGCACAAAATTCAATTTAAACCAGCAAATAATAGAACCTACTAGACTGGAGAATACACTAGACCTCATCTTCACTAACAATGATGATCTGATAAGAAATGTCACCATATCAAAAACAATATACTCAGATCACAACATAATTGAGGTTCAGACATGTATGCGTGGAGCCCCAGACCGACATAATGAGACTAGTCACGAGGGAGCATTTACCAAATTCAACTTCAATAACAAAAACATAAAGTGGGACCAAGTAAACCAATTCCTAACCGATATAAGTTGGGAAGATATACTAAGCAACACAGACCCCAACTTATGCCTAGAACAGATTAACTCGGTGGCACTCGATGTTTGCACAAGGCTTATTCCTCAAAGAAAAAGGAGGAGTAGATGTAAAATAGAAAGAGACAGGCGCTCCCTTTACAGGCGACGGAAAAGAATAACAGAGCGGCTAAAAGAGGTCAATATATCTGAAATGCGTAGGGAGACACTGGTCAGAGAAATAGCAAGCATCGAACTTAAGCTAAAAGAATCCTTTAGGAGTCAGGAATCGCGGGAAGAACTAAAAGCCATAAATGAAATCGAAAGAAACCCAAAGTATTTCTTCTATGCCAAATCAAAATCGAGAAAAACGTCCAGTATTGGGCCCCTACTTAAACAAGATGGGTCCTAAACAGATGACAGCAAGGAAATGAGTGAGCTACTCAAGTCCCAGTATGACTCAGTTTTTAGCAAGCCGCTAACCAGACAGAGTCGAAGATCAAAATGAATTTTTTATGAGAGAGCCACAAAATTTGATTAACACAAGCCTATGCGATGTTATCCTGACGCCAAATGACTTTGAACAGGCGATAAATGACATGCCCATGCACTCTGCCCCAGGGCCAGACTCATGGAACTCTGTGTTCATCAAGAACTGCAAGAAGCCCCTATCACGAGCCTTTTCCATCCTATGGAGAGGGAGCATGGACACGGGGGTCGTCCCACAGATACTAAAAACAACAGACATAGCCCCACTCCACAAAGGGGGCAGTAAAGCAACAGCAAAGAACTACAGACCAATAGCACTAACATCCCATATCATAAAAATCTTTGAAAGGGTCCTAAGAAGCAAGATCACCACCCATCTAGAAACCCATCAGTTACACAACCCAGGGCAACATGGGTTTAGAACAGGTCGCTCCTGTCTGTCTCAACTATTGGATCACTACGACAAGGTCCTAAATGCACTAGAAGACAAAAAGAATGCAGATGTAATATATACAGACTTTGCAAAAGCCTTCGACAAGTGTGACCATGGCGTAATAGCGCACAAAATGCGTGCTAAAATAATAACAGGAAAAGTCGGTCGATGGATCTATAATTTCCTCACTAACAGAACACAGAGTAGTAGTCAACAGAGTAAAGTCCGAGGCAGCTACGGTGAAAAGCTCTGTTCCACAAGGCACAGTACTAGCTCCCATCTTGTTCCTCATCCTCATATCCGACATAGACAAGGATGTCAGCCACAGCACCGTGTCTTCCTTTGCAGATGACGCCCGAATCTGCATGACAGTGTCTTCCATTGCAGACACTGCAAGGCTCCAGGCGGACATCAACCAAATCTTTCAGTGGGCTGCAGAAAACAATATGAAGTTCAACGATGAGAAATTTCAATTACTCAGATATGGTAAACATGAGGAAATTAAATCTTCATCAGAGTACAAAACAAATTCTGGCCACAAAATAGAGCGAAACACCAACGTCAAAGACCTGGGAGTGATCATGTCGGAGGATCTCGCCTTCAAGGACCATAACACTGTATCAATCGCATCTGCTAGAAAAATGACAGGATGGATAATGAGAACCTTCAAAACTAGGGAGGCCAAGCCCATGATGACACTCTTCAGGTCACTTGTTCTATCTAGGCTGGAATATTGCTGCACACTAACAGCACCTTTCAAGGCAGGTGAAATTGCCGACCTAGAAAATGTACAGAGAACTTTCACGGTGCGCATAACGGAGATAAAACACCTCAATTACTGGGAGCGCTTGAGGTTCCTAAACCTGTATTCCCTGGAACGCAGGAGGGAGAGATACATGATTATATACGCCTGGAAAATCCTAGAGGGACTAGTACCGAACTTGCACACGAAAATCACTCACTACGAAAGCAAAAGACTTGGCAGACGATGCACCAACCCCCCAATGAAAAGCAGGGGTGTCACTAGCACGTTAAGAGACCATACAATAAGTGTCAGGGGCCCGAGACTGTTCAACTGCCTCCCAGCACACATAAGGGGGATTACCAACAGACCCCTGGCAGTCTTCAAGCTGGCACTGGACAAGCACCTAAAGTCAGTTCCTGATCAGCCGGGCTGTGGCTCGTATGTTGGTTTGTGTGCTGCCAGCAGCAACAGCCTGGTTGATCAGGCTCTGATCCACCAGGAGGCCTGGTCACAGACCGGGCCGCGGGGGCGTTGACCCCCGGAACTCTCTCCAGGTAAACTCCAGGTAAACAGCTGTGTGGAAAATTACATTTATCTGAATGTATCATTATGTACATAACAGTAAATATACACAGATAATTATTATTTATCAGTTAGACAAGTAGGAATTTGGGACACGGTCGCAAAAAATGTCCCCCTTCGATACCTACCACTGTCATATCCACAAGTTGCTCTGGACCAATTAATTATAAATGAAATATACATCACCAGGAATGCTGGTAAATATATAAATTTGTGGACTGTATATTAAAAATAATAAATGATTATATGTACACATATACATAACAGAAGGAGAATATCTTAAAAATCACTCGCCAATTTAATTGGAGATTAAGTTGTATCATACTCAGAAAACCTCACTGTCTATACATGAAAATAACAACTGGCCAGAGTTATAACATAACAGACTTATCTGAGTTTCCTGGAGTTGTCCTGTCCTGTCGCCTGATATCTCAAGTTATGCAGGAATGCACATCCAACAATTTGAGAGGTGTCAGCCCAATTTTAACCTCTAGAGCACGAAAATTCCTTCCCATTACACTAATGTTGTATCTAATTCAAATTAACAATGGCGACTCTTTCTGCTCAGATGCAGGTCCAGTTTCCCATTTTCCATAATATAATTCTTTTAAATACTACAGTATGGCCATCTATTTACATATAACTACTGTATTTCTGGAAAATATATACAGTATTTTCCACACTGCGGCCGGGCAGAGTTTGTTGCTAAATGACTCAAATTGCTCATTTGGCAATGGTGGAGGACCTGGGTACATATAGGATCTGGCATCCACACGGCGACATATTACACAAGATTTAATCGCCCTTTTTACACTTTGCCGTCCTTGTGGAATCCAGAAAGTTTCCCTAATACAATTTAAGGTATCTTGTACCCCACCATTCATTACATTTTTATGGGCATTTAGCACAATTAAATTTGTTAGATGATGAGTTTTGGGCAGTAAGATAGGGTGTTTAGCATAATCACCCAATTCAGCATTTTGTAACCTACCTCTGCACCTAATTACATTGTTCTCTAAATACAGTCCCAATTTCTCTATTATGGAACCTTTCACAATTTTTCTTTCCATCATCAATTTAATCTCATTTCCATAGATTTCCTCCGGTACCCTCTTTATCCAATATTCAAGAGGATGTGAAAACTTAAATGAAATATTCATCTTGTTAAGAAATTTAAACACCAACTTTGATTAGTTTGGGTAAAGAAGAATACCTGTTTATATCAATGGCTAAGGGAGGACAAACTATTGGAGCAGTGGTCACAGTAATTTCGACAGGAGCAATATACGCCTTTTGTACAGGCCAATTAGCTTTATTTACCAACTAGCTTGGTCCTTTAAACCATGATACAGCATTTACAAATTTAGCATAAGGTAAACCTTGAGACAAGAAATCAGCTGGATTCTCCTCACCAGGTATATGATTAAATGTTAACATATGCTGACCCAAACTATTATACTTCTCTTGCATCTGATTAATTTCAGCGACTCTGTTTTGTACGTACACAATTTTATTGTTTCCATTACAAATCCATTGTAAGGATACCTCATTATCAGACCAAATTACAGTGTCGCTAATATTGATCTCATGCAACTTATTTCTTATATAATTAGCTAATTTGACACCTACATAAATGGCTGTTATTTCCAACAGGCAAAGTACGTGATTTAATTGGAGACACTTTAGCCTTAGACATAACAAGAGAAATAACACTATTACATTGAAGGTAAGCAACTGCTCCATATGCCAATTTTGAAGCATCACAAAAAAATGTGGAGTACATTTTTCCCATTTGGATTGGCCACCTGGCGTGGGAACTCCAACATTGGAATTTTCTCATAATCACCAATTAATTCATCCCACCTGTTAATGAATTCCTCAGGTAGAATTTCATCCCAAGCACATTTAAGTTTCCATGCTTCCTGAATTAATAATTTCCCTCTTATAGTAAGGGGTGACACTAAACCTAGTGGATCAAAACATTTGGAAACTTCAGCAAGCAAAACTCTCTTAGTTAATTTATTGGGCATACTGTAATTATTAGGTTTTAACATTAACAAATCTCTCTCAGTATCCCAAGTTAAACCCAATACATTACTACATTTTGGCACTTCATCTCCACGGTAATCTTTACCTATTTTGTCCTTTAATTTGGACGAATTACTATTCCATTCCCTCAGAGGCATATTTGCACTTTGCATTATTTCATTAGCCTCTCCATAAGTCATTAACAGTTCCTCTTCAGTTGATGTCACACCCAGGAAATTGTCCACATAAAATTGTTTGCTCATTACTTTACTCAATGGACTTCCCATACATTTAAGGTGTGCATTTATCGTCGCTTGAAGTAGGAACGGACTGGATGTAGCACCAAATAATACGCTCCTAAAGCGAAAGGTTTTCAGAGGGCTAAGCGAGTCACTAGGATTCTCAGGCCATAAGAAGCAGGTACAATTCCGGTCAGCCTCTTGTAAACCCACTCTTAGGAAAGCTTTACTTATGTAAGCCGTAAAGGCATAATTCTTCACCCTGAAATTTAATAAGATATCTCCTATTTTTTCCGTCTTTCAACTAGGTACATTTTTGTTACTTCTGGCACTACAATTAAACAATCCTCAAAGGAGTGGTCTTAGAATCCTTCTTCACTCCGTGATGTGGCAAATAGTGACCATAAATTTTGGCTTGCTCAGGAGGTACCTCTTCTATAAATTTATTAATTAACTGCTCAGCAATTATATCATTATAGCAGTTAACAATTCTGGTGTCTTACTCAGTTCGCAGAGCTGAGCCTTTAATTGTCCATATGCCATTCTGTAATTAGTGGGCAATTCTGGATGGTTCAGTCTCCACGGAAGTCGTACCCAGTATTGTCCAGATTCAAATTTTACATCTCTCAGGTATTGCTCCTGAGTTAAAGAATTGTCTGGACTTTGTTCATTTACATTTATTCCAATGCTGTCTAATTCCCACAATTTATGCACTGGCTCAACACCATCCTCTATGGAAGAATTATACTGGGGTACGATTTCATGAGTAAGACACACAGTTATGGTATTTGTAGTTTCCTCTAGTCATGAATTATTATTACGAGGAATCCTACCATACATTACCTGGCCTCCTGCAGTCTTCAAAAGGGTGACACCACATTTCTTTACCATACCCTTTACAAAGGAGGCATAATAGTCACTACCTATCAAAATATTTATTGGGCCTACAGAATCATCACTTACACCAGAAGGTGCTAAATTTACATTATGTGAAAGTCTTTCTGTAGCTTTACTAAGCCCTACTGTAGACATTTTCTCTGGAAGTCTATCTACAATTACTGCATTAACACGTTTTTTCTCATTGCCCAACCTGACAGTTACATAAACAGTGTCATACAATTGAGCCCTTTTATCCGAGAGAAAACCAGATAATTTTAAAGTTGTGGGATCTCCCATCTGTACTTTCATACCATCAAGACATTTACGTTTTATGAAAGTACGCTGGGATCCCTGGTCCAATAATGCATTTACATTTTTTGATTTATGCCTTTTATCATCAATTTTTACCTGTAACACAGGTAAGGCTACTTCAGCAAAACCATCATTATTAACATTAGCAGCAATTTTTACATTAGCCACTGTTGTCAGGATTGTCAACATTATCATTATTATCAACATTATCATATAGACCTTTACACATGACTATATGGTGTCTTCCCTTGTGACATTGATAACAGAAGTTTAATTTGGCATAACAATCCTTTACATTGTGATTACCCAAACACCTGATGCATCTGTCAAGTTCCTCCAATCTTTCAACTTTATCATTCCATGAATTGTATGCATTGCAATTCTTAGAAAAATGAATACCCTTGCAGAAGAGACGATCTATCTTTTCTTTGACTGGTTTCTTATTAACTGGGCTACTCTTAGGAGGGTACTTATTCTTCTTACCTTGTGGAGAATCATTATTTCTGATTCCTGCTAATTGATATGCATGTATGCAACTCTTTTTAGGAAATGAATTTTGATTATTAACATTGGGATAATTTCTCCCTTTGTGAAACTTGACAGATACCTCAGAGTTATTGTGTGTTGCATCTTTAAAATGAGTTAGTTGGCTGGTCTGCAACTGCACAATTAATTCTTGTAGACCTAGTCTTATTTCCTCCAGACCAAAATAACCCTTGTGATACTTGTTCGAAAACCATTCAAGTGTTTTACAGCTGAATTTATTCTGTACTTTGGCACTCAATAACCAGTCTGATTCCTTCAGATTATATTTATTACTTCAAGTTTTGAGAGTGCTCTCCAGTTTAACTCTAAACTGCTGTAAACCTTTGTAAGTGTGATCTGGAGATTTTAAATTAACAATGATATTCACTAGATCCAACCTACTTTGTTCTATATTACCAAAAGTGACCTTCAACAAGTCAACTGCTTCTTTGTAAGAATCATCTACATTGGGAAAGGCTTGTATGAGTATGTGAGCATCTCCTCTTACCTGTCCTTTTAGGTAAAATAATTTAGTTACACAGGCTAGGTCACTTCTGTCATGCACAGCTGCTTTAAAAATTGACCAAAATTCCTCCTAATTTTCTCCAGGATTAAATACAGGTAAACATTGCTCTGGGAGTTTTGGCAAAGACATATTATTTGTTGGAGCAGACTGATTAACTGCCTGGTTTACACATTTTAATTTATTCAAGGCCTGGCTTTTACAAGAAAGAATCTTTTCCTCTAATTCACAATACTGATTTATCATAAGATCTACTTCAGTCTCATCTACACAGTTTACTAATAAATCTCCTTCATATTTGTTGTAATATAATTTGTATGAATCATATCTATTCCCTAAAGCATCTAAATAAAATTTTAAATCATCAGTATTTACAGTTTCTTGATTCATTAATTCCAAGCACTTATTATATGCCTTGGTTACATGATCTTTTCTAGCCTGTAGTGATGCTTTCTTTACTCTGTATTCCATATGTTTGTCTTCTATATTAATTTCCTCATTTTCAGCCATGATGCAATGTATTAAATTCAACTTTATTAATAACACTGATTACAACTTACAACACTGGTACAACTTACCTTTGAATAAATCCTAGCTACTTGAGCTTAGCAATTACATGTAAGAAAATTATATAAATTTTAAATGTACATTAATACAAACCTTTAGCCAGCCTTGGCTTATCAAAATTATTATTATACAAATTAACATAAATCCTTGCCAGAATTTGGCATAGCAAAATTAATATTACTAACATTAATATTAGTTACACTTGGCTTATCAATTACACATACACTGATATAAATCTTGGCCAGAATTATCAAATTAATATTATACAAATACATTAATATAAATCCTAGCCACTTTGGCTTTGCAAAATTAATATACACATTAATATAATTAACTACACTTGGCTTATCAATTACACATACACTTATACACATTAATATAATCTTTAGCCACACTTGACTCATCCAAATTAATATTGTAATAATTATAATCCACTACACATTAAGTAAATTTGTGAACTTAACATCTACCTCCTGTCATTTCACATATAATTATTAAGTAATTAACTAATTAATGACTTCACTAATTACCTCCGGTTCAAGAACGACCAACGGGCAAATTAAATGTGGAAAATTACATTTATCTGAATGTATCATTATGTACATAACAGTAAATATACACAGATAATTATTATTTATCAGTTAGACAAGTAGGAATTTGGGACACCTAGGTCGCAAAAAATGTCCCCTTTGATACCTACCACTGTCATATCCACAAGTTGCTCTGGACCTATTAATTATAAATGAAATATACATCACCAGGAATGCTGGTAAATACATAAATTTGTGGACTGTATATTAAAAATAATAAATTACAGTATTATATATACACATGTACATAACAGAAGGAGAATATCTTAAAAATCACTCACCAATTTAACTGGAGATTAAGTTATATCATACTCAGAAAACCTCACTGTCTATACATGAAAATAACAACTGGCCAGAGTTATAACATAACAGACTTATCTGAGGTTCCTGGAGTTGTCCTGACCTGTCGCCTGATATCTCAAGTTATGCAGGAATGTACATCCAACAATTTCGCCTCCTATTTGAGAGGTGTCAGCCCAATTTTAACCTCTAGAGCACGAAAATTCCTTCCCATTACACTAACGTTGTATCCAATTCAAATTAACAATGGTGACTCTTTCTGTGCAGACGCAGGTCCAGTTTCCCATTTTCCATAATATAATTCTTTTAAATACAGTATGGCCATCTATTTACATATAACTACTGTATTTCTGGAAAATATATACAGTATTTTCCACAAGCTGCATTGCCAGCTCATATTTCTTTTGTAGTTAAAATGTTCCTTGTAAACAACAAGGGTATGTATTTCTAGTCTAGTGGTTGAAAAAATAACATTTTAATATAGATGATGGTGAAGCTTCCTCTGAATACCTTACGCAGCGCTTGTGCTCGGTCTTAGTGTTGGGTTATCTACCGAATAGTCCAGTGTATGAAAGCAAGCAGTCTTTACGGGAGTGTGCATATTGTATTCCTTATTTTTTATTGGTTTCTTATACGTATATATTTGGAAGTTTATTAATGGTCTGGTTAGGATAATTTAACATTGTTTTGTGTAAGGGATATCTTTTCGTTGTAAGGTACAGTATTAAAGTTTATGGAGTAATAGTCCTGATCTTGCTACCACCTGCAGCTCATAAGACTGCCATCCCCACGAGCTCCATTGGGGCAGGGCAGATGGCAGACCAGAGGCCTAGCTTCTCCCTACGAGCCCTGTGAGGGCGGGGACTGTGGCTAGGCCTGGGGACACTTGGTCCCAAAGATGAGGGGGTACTTGTACCTCCTCCCATGGGAGACTTAGGTCTCGAGACACTTCCCAGATAGGGAGCCAAGGCCGGGTCACCACTCATGGAAAAGACCCAGGCCGGGAGAGTACCGGCGAATAAAAAAAAAAAAAGTTCTCTGACTTCACTTTTAGTATACACATGGAAAAATAACTCCATAAAAAGTGTCCAAGATGAATTTATGATGAAAGTATAAAGTCATGGGCTTTAACTCTGGTTTCTCACTGTATACTGGCAATTGGAGGGCCTTCATTCAGACAATACTAGTACAAAAGTTTTATTATTTTGATAACCCCGTAAAGGCCGCACTTGTAATTGTGCTGCATTTCGTAATGTTAACTGGTAAGAATGATGCATATCGCAGGTCAAAAAAGTCTTAATTCTTCACTTTTAAAAATGTTAAACTACTTTTTGAAAACTTTTGCAGACCATGCGGTTGTTCATTCATTCATTCATTAGAGGTTTGCCGGTACTTCCGGCCCGGGTCTTCTCCACATGGTGACCCGGCTGTGGTCCCCGGTTGGGGGTGTCGTTCATCTTCTTTCTTCTGTCGTCTTTCTTGGGCCCTCCGGCTGGAGGGTAACCTCTTCTCTCTTGCGGCGACTCCCTGGACGGGAGTGTCATGTCGCTTCTCATCTTCATCAGCAGGCGTCCACTTGGGCTTCATTGGCAGGCATCGCCAGGGTTAAGGGTCTTCGGCACTTGTCGCCCCGTCAAGTTGTTGGTAGTGTGGCATGGGTTCTAGACGAGTTCAGACTATGCGGTTGTTATTGATGGAACATAAGGCCAGTTGGTATTTTTTTGGAACGTAAGGTCAGAAGCTACTGATGAGATGTAAAGTATAGGTTGTTCCATTGTGACTTATGTTTCCCAGCTATTTTTTTTTTTATTAATTCTTACATAACCTATATATTAGAACTGACCCAAAATACCTTAAAAATATTCAAATAAATGCTATGAGCATAGAGATCCAGGATGCACACCCATTTTCCCATTGTGACACAGTATAGTTTCATATCTTCTCTGCGAGTTAATGGAATGCATCCATCACAGATGTAGAAGGGATACATAATAATGAAAGTGGAGTGTGTACAGTGTATAAATGTTACCATATCATTTAATGCACAGTATTATAGTTGATAACTTAAGGTTTACTGTTCTCAGTATGGTGGAGCATGGGGGACGAGGATTCGAGTAGTGCTGACTGTCTTACTAGTTGCAACAGTCATCTACACAGTGGTCCTTAATGCACTTGCCGGCCCTGGCTTTTGTAAGTATTCAACAAAGTAACAGAAAATGTGTTTTTATTCGTTCGTTATGGATGGAAGATGATGGGGTCTATATTATTATTATTTATTTATTTTTACTTGTTACTATGTTTTATTTAAAAACGTACAACTCTGGGATTGCAAAGTTTTGTGTTCTGAAGAATTATGTGAAGTATTTTGGGCAGATTCCAACAGTACCTAATGCTAGTACTGGAATTTAGATAAGGATTATTATGGTTTGGCCTTTTATGTTGTGTGATAATTCAAAAAGAATATTTTCTGATCTGTGGTTAAGATAACAATAGCCGGTTTTTATTAAAAGTGGTTTGAATTAGTGTTTGGTTTAGGTTACAAATGGAGAGGTAGCGACTAATTAAACTTGCAGTTTTAGATAGATTGACATAGAATGTGTTTATGAACATTGCACAAAGTATTATAGCATTCAAAATATTTTTTTAAGCTATTAGTTGATAAATTTAGGTACATTTCCATTGCTTGGCTATGGTGAAATATACCCGGAATGCAGGACCTCTAAGAGAAATTTTACAAGGCGGAACAATACTGCTTTGGGAACCCCCTGGGGGAAGGGGGGGAAGGCTGAGGCTTCTCTCAAAATTGAGAATTTGAAGTCCAGTGAAACAGTTGGTAAACTTTTGTAAATGGTTTAGGAATTTTAACTTCTTAATCACTGCTTCAGCTTTTTTTTTTCCATGTCATGGTTTTCATAATTACCAGGGTAATAGGGGTCATAGACTTCTTAAATAATGCAGATAAACAATATGAAGTTCAGTGAAGAGAAATTTCCATTACTCTGATATGGAAAATGTGAGGATGTTAAAACTATATCAAGGTATAAAACAAATTCCAACCACACAATAGAGTGAAAAACTAATGTAAAGGGCCTAGGAGTGATAATATCAGATGATCTCACTTTCAAAAATCACAACAATGTATCTATCACATTGCTAGAAAAATGACAGGATGGATAATGAGAACCTTCAAAACTAGGGATGCCAAGCCCATGATGACACTTCAGATCGCTTGTTCTATCTAGGCTGGCATATTTCTGGCCACTAACAGTGCCTTTCAAGGCAGGTGAAATTGCTGACCTAGAAAGTGTACAGAGAACCTTCCTGGCACACATAAGTACGAAAAGTCACCTAAATTACTGGAAATGGTTGAAGTTCCTCGACTTGTATTGCCTGGAATACAGGCAAGAGAGGTACGTGATTATATACACTTGGAAAAATCCTAGAAGGATTATTACCAAATTTGCACATGAAAATCCCTCCCTACGAAAGCAAAAGACTCTGCAGGTGATGTACAAGCCCCCGCAGTGAAAAGCAGGGGTTCCACTGGCACGATAAGAGACAACACAATAAGTGTCAGGGGCCCAAGATTGTTCAACTGTCTCCCAGCATACATGGGGATTACCAATAGACCCCTGGCTGTCTTCAAGAGGGCTCTGGATAGGCACCTAAAGTCCGTACCTGATCATCTGGGCTGTGGTTCGTACGTTGGTTTACGTACTGCCAAGAGTAACGGCCTGGTTGATCAGGCTCCAAATCCACCATGAGGCCTGGTCACAAACTGGGCCGTGGGGACGTTGAGCCTTAAAACCCTCTCCAGGTACACTCCAGGTATGTTTACTTTTATTCTGTTTAATGTTTTTATTTTTGTATTCTTGTCTTGAAAGTGTTAAGTATCTATACTTGTAAAAAAATTTTGTCAGAGGCACAGAAAGCCTTCATAAGTACCTTGTGAATCTTGTTCCACTTTTACAAAATAGTATTTAACAATCAAGAATATACTCAAACTATATGTAGTACTGTATAAATTTTTTAGATAATTTCTTTAATTCTTTAAAATTTAAACTACACATCATATTTGCATAATGTATGTGCAGTATGCAGTACTGTATCAGAATAAAAATAAATATGGTAATTTATCATGAATTGCAAATTATTTTTCTCAACAGTTCCCTTCAAACACTCAACTGGTTATGTCTCAGACAAGCTCTTCATCTGCATCACACCAGCTGGATATACTTTCAGTATTTGGGCTGCCATTTATGTGTCTCTGATCCTGATAGCCATATATGGTAAAATAATGAACTGTACACTTTTTTGTTTCTGTTGGCCACAGTTTTAATTTTTTTTTATTTGGTTCTTAACAATATGGGCATACTGTATATTCTGAATTATTATTATTATTTATTATTATTAATACTCAAGTATAAGGTGAGGTTTTAAGCCAAAGGTAGGGAGAAGACCTATTCATCAGAAATAGTTTTTAGGTATTGAAATCCTTTCATATGGAGGGCCTACTGCACACTAGATTTGCCATATTGTCATGCACTTTTTTGCAGGGTGAAATATGGCACTTCCAAACATAATTCATTTAAATTATATTAACCTGATTTTCCTTATGCTTTGAGAAGCAGTGCAGTGCTGGAATCTACTCTCAATAATAATTGTAGTCATCACTGAAATTCCCCTACTACAGTAGTACAGGTTGCAAAGAGCGCTGAAGAAATATGACACAATACTTAACTAGGTTAATATCAGATTTGCAAATTTAGATTCCTTAAATTCTTTTGGTTTTGACACTATCTATTCTGTGTTTAGAAAAAATCCATACCTTGCATTTCAGTTACTGAAGTTTGACTACCACCCACAGGATGGGTATAGGGTGCATAATAAACATATTAAACTAACTGAAGTTTAACTGATATCATTTATTTTCTGTTGCTGAAATCACAGTTAAAGTTGTTTACGTTTCAGAAAAAACTGAAGATAAAAATGTAAAAAAAAATTTTTTTTTATAAACCTGACAAGGCTTAGTGAAGTAACTAGCCTTTGTGAATTATTTACAATAGTTCCAGTATTGACTGCATTTTTGGAGATTAGTTTCTCTGCTTTGCAATTAATTAAAACTTATTCCAAGCTCTGCCCCTTCTAAAATTTATTTCTGAATTTCGTTAAATCAAGGTCCATTAAATCAGGCATCTACTGCATACAGTATTACCTTCAATTTCCTAAGTCATTCTAGGGTTTCTCCACACCCTGCTTAATAATAGAAAGCAGATAAGACTAGTTAACTTATCATAGCTATATCAGTAAAGGCAGGGTAAACTAATCTCTGCATTACGCTCATAATGGTGAATATATATTTTTTGGGTTGCCCTTGTATATTATTACATTCATTCATTCATTTGGTTAATGCTAAACCTGTAGGGGTCATACAGCACCTGGAGAAGGGAAGGTGATCAGATTTAATTCAAGGAAATAGGACACTGATGTGTTAACTTGTACAATTAAAATTATGCCCTCTGATGCTGGGTCACCTTAATGTGGTGGCAGGATCTGAATGGCATAGTCTGATCAGAAACCCAGTATGTAGAATATATCTCTTGGCATAAATGATGGGAATATTTCTCCTTTGTCAAATTTGTTTGTACTTGCAGCCAATGACAACAAATTATGGATATGCTGCAGAATATAAAAAATATTTTAGATACCTTTACTTGCTTTGTGGTTATGATTTATGTACTGTCAGAATGAATTGGTTATGACAACAGTTTGTTAATTAATAAAAATTTCATAATATTCAAGCTAAACATAGTGGTACCTCGGGATACGAACAGCTCAAAACTCAGAACTCGAACAATTATGTAAGTGCTTTTGTAAGTGTATTTTTGGGGGTCTGAAACAGATTAATTTACGTTATTCCTTATTGGAACAAATTCGTTCGGTATCGCCACTCGAACAGCCTTCTGGGACAAATTAAGTTTGTATCCCGAGGTACCACTGTATTTGAAATACTGAATAACAAATTGTGCTTTTTAAATAAAAGTGTAAATGTTTTTAATCTGTGTAGTTAATCACATCTTAATTATTAGCCCTTTCATTTTTTTTTATTACAGCTATTGCATTGCTGTTTCTAAAAGTGTGTGAGGTGAAGGTATGGAAGCTGGGAGGTGCTGTTCCCAGCTCATTGATTCTGGTGTTGATCATCAATCTCAACCTTAATGTGGGATGGCTCTTTGCCTGGGATAACATAAGTGTTACAGCATCAGCCATTATCCTGGTGCTCATTGTAATCACTAATGGCACTGCATTATCCTTAAGTGCTTGTAGGTGAGTTTAGAAAAGCATGTAAGGAACTGCATGTTACTGTATATAGTACGTATACATATGTTTGTGTGGCAATCATTATAATGAAAAAACAAAGCCTCATAACTTCCTTCTTTCCTTTACAGCTTTGCAAAAGATGCTGCAAGTCTCTATACAAAATCTAAATTTAATTTTTGGTGTGGAATTTTGGTGATCAATGGCTTGTTATTGTATAGCACTTGGACCACCTTTGCTTCTACCATTAATCAGTCAATTTTCTACAAGTATGAAGTAAGTGAATTTGAGTATGAGAATATTCTGTATTTTCCAAACCTGATCTGTTTATTTGTTATCAGGAGCATTTACTTTTTTTTTTTATTTGCAGTGTACATTGCATGTAGAGATCCAAGGGCAAACAATTGTAACACTGATTTTTAGTTTTATCTTGACTTTGATGACTGGTCATTACCTATCACACAGACCCATTCTCTCATGTGTAGGTCAAAATTTGCTACTCGCAACATATTTGAGGGCACTGATTTACACATAATGTGCATCTGCAACATTGATTCTATTGACTCGGACTATGAGCGAGTGAAAAGGTTAACCCTTAAACTGTCCAAACGTATATCAATGTCCAAGTGCGGGGGGGGGGGGGGGGGGGGGGGGCTCCTAATGTAGATCTACTTATTTTTACATGCATTCAAATGGGGAAAATCAAGGTCGGAGCACTACGCACGTGAATGTAGATCTACATTTGGACAGTTTAAGGGTTAAAGTGCTGAATGACCAAACAGTTCTTGTACACTTTGTATATAAAACAAAAACCCTTATTTCACAAGACGATTGATTAATCACTACATATATCAACCCCCCTTACTTCCTCTTCAGATGTTATACCACTAAAACCATTCACTACTGTCCCAGGCTTTTCCTCAGAAATTAAGTGGTAGCACTTTACTCCTCTACACTTACAAGGATGAATCTGTGGCTTTGACCTCGCTTAGATGAGTGTACATGTTTACCTGGAATTTACCTGGAGAGGGTTTCAGAGGTCAACGCCCCTGCAGCCCGGTCTGAGACCAGGCCTCGTGTAGTGGAACAGATTTCACATTCTCACTCGCATGCACTACCTCTTAAAAGTTTTTTGTTTTGCTCACATTTTAGAGCTTGCTAGTAAAGTTCCCTGCCCTCACCATTCCTTCCTCACAAGCCTCCCCAAAAAATTCCTACTCATACCTCTAATACTCAGCTTGTAGTTTTTGGAGTGCCACAGGGAAGTGTCCTAGGTCCTCTACTCTTATTTACATCAGTGACCTCCCAAATGCATTCCGACTCCTTAAACCAGTTCTATTTGCAGATGACACTAATTACGTGTACTTTTGATACCATAAAGCATCTTTATACAGTATGTACGTGTATATATGTATTATCTACAGGAGCATGATATGTTAATTGTCAAAGTATAGCAGTTTTAACCTAAAACTAGGAATGTCTTACAGAAAACTTGAGAATTGTAGCAAATAATGAGTCTTGGTATTCATAACATTAAATTTTTCTCATTTAAGTTATTTACTTAAATATTTTATGCATCTAGTATATACTGGATCATTCTTTTTCATGTGGGGTAGCTGAAACTGGATGGTAATAGTGTTTGCCTTTGTGCACTTTCCTTCCTTGTGGTTGGCTTCGTTGTTTGGTTCGTACTTGAGAACACTGTGTTCACATTGGTTGCCAACCCTTTCCTTACCCACTACATAGGTAAGTTCTTTCTGTAATATAGTAATTTTAATATTAACTTATCAAAACAAGTGTTTTTAGCCTTTTTTATTGCTTTTTAATATGCTATTAAGCATGAACATAACATTAAGGATGATATAGCAATACATAATTTCTATTGAATTAACAGATTATTATTATTATTATTATTATTAATGATAATACAAGATTGTTTTTTGTACACAAACAAGAAGTTACATAACTGTTAAAGATAAAAGAAAAATAAGAGGCCACACTT
This sequence comes from Cherax quadricarinatus, assembly GCF_038502225.1. Classification (NCBI taxonomy): domain Eukaryota; kingdom Metazoa; phylum Arthropoda; class Malacostraca; order Decapoda; family Parastacidae; genus Cherax; species Cherax quadricarinatus. The sequence continues at coordinate 11,402,975 of NC_091357.1, forward strand.
AGAGACGAAAGGAATGTATAAATTTAATATGCAAGAAATTAATTTTTTGTCTGGGTACATAACTTAAAAAATTTAATAGTTAGTTTAGTTTAATATGTTTATTATGCACCCCATACCCATCCTGTGGGCGGTAGTCAAAAGATTACAGAGGCACATAATTGGTCCAAGGACTGGACTCCAAAGTTTTGATAGCTGAGCAAGTTACAAAGGTAATGAACTAGATCTGGTCATTATCATAAGAACATAAAGGAGGAACACTGCAGCAGGCCTGTTGGCCCATACTAGGCAGGTCCTTTACAATTCATCCCACTAACAAACATTTGACCAACCCAATTTTCAATGCTACCCATGAAATAAGCTCTGATGTGCAATCCCACTCAAATCCAACCCCTCCCACTCATGTACTTATCCAACCTAAATTTGAAACTACTCAAAGTCCTAGCCTCAATAACCCAACTAGGTAGACTGTTCCACTCATCAACTACCCTATTTCCAAACCAATACTTTCCTATGTCCTTTCTAAATCTAAACTTATCTAATTTAAATCCATTACTGCGGGTTCTCTCTTGGAGAGATATCCTCAAGACCTTGTTAATATCCCCTTTATTAATACCTGTCTTCCACTTATACACTTCGATCAGGTCTCCTCATTCTTCGTCTAACAAGTGAATGTAACTTAAGAGTCTTCAATCTATCATCATAAGGAAGATTTCTAATGCTATGTATTAATTTAGTCATCCTACGCTGAATGTTTTCTAACGAATTTATGTCCATTCTGTAATATGGAGACCAGAATTGAGCTGCATAATCTAGGTGAGGCCTTACTAATGATGTATAAAGCTGCAGTATGACCTCTGGATTTCTGTTGCTTACACTTCTTGATATAAATCCCAGTAATCTATTTGCCTTATTACGTACGCTTAGGCATTGCTGTCTTGGTTTAAGGTTGCTGCTTACCATAACCCCCAAGTCCTTTTCGCAATCTGTATGGCTAAGTTCTACATTATTTAACTTATAAGTGCTAGGGTTATGGACACTCCTGAGCTTCAGAACCTTGCACTTATCTACACCGAACTGCATCTGCCACTTTTCTGACCAAGAGTAGAGTTTGTCTAAATCCTCCTGAAGTTCCCCAACATCCACGTTTGAATCAATTATCCTACCTATCTTCGTGTCATCGGCGAATTTGCTCATATCACTAGTAATTCCTTCATCAAGATCATTGATATATATTATAAACAACAACGGGCCCAAGACTGATCCCTGTGGAACGCCACTTGTTACTGATCCCCACTCGGATTTAACCCCATTTATGGACACTCTCTGCTTCCTGTCTGTGAGCCATGATTTGATCCACGAGAGCACCCTTCCCCCAATGCCATGAGCTGCTACTTTCTTCAACAGTCTTTGGTGCGGAACTCTATCAAATGCCTTACTAAAATCTAAGTAAATAATATCAAATTCTTTATCGTGGTCAACAGCCTCAAAAGCTTTACTGAAGAAAGTTAATAAATTAGTTAGACAAGACCGGCCTCTTGTGAATCCATGCTGAGTATCATTAATCAAGCTATGACCAAGTTACAAAGGTAATGAGCTCCAGGTTGAGCTGGTCACGCTCATGAATAATTGCAAAGGTAATGAATCATAAACACATTAATCATGAGAATTTACAAAGGTAAAATTTAATAGTGACAGTTTTTAGTTTATGGTGATCTACTATAATTCATTAAAATCATCTGGTGAAACCATAATATAAACTAACAAAAACTTATTTAAACTGAGAAAAGGCATAGTTGAAATTGGCCCACCCTGCCCCTGCCAATATCCTGTGCTAGAATTTGAAATTGTGGCAATAGTGGACATGTACTAGTGTAGCAGTAAAAAGACTATGAAAATGGTAGAACTTTTTTTTATTAAAGTGCACAATATTAGTGAACAAAACTTTGTGTATCTAATAATAAGGGTTTCAATGTTTAGCCTGGTGGCTAAAGCTCCCGCTTCACACATGGAGTTCCCGGGTTCAATTCCCGGCGGGTGGAAACATTTCGACACGTTTCCTTACACCTGTTGTCCTGTTCACCTAGCAGCAAATAGGTACCTGGGTGTTAGTCGACTGGTTTGGGTCGCATCCTGGGGGACAAGATTAAGGACCCCAATGGAAATAAGTTAGACAGTCCTCGATGACGCACTGACTTTCTTGGGTTATCCTGGGTGGCTAACCCTCCGGGGTTAAAAATCCGAACGAAATCTTATCTTATCTAGAGAACACAGCTATGAAATCTCTTTAGTACAGGTCGACCATCACTAATCTGGCAATCGGTAATCCGGTTCCATCAGTAATCCGGCACTAATTTTGGCTAGCATTATTTCAAATTTCCAGGGTTGCCACACCAACCTGGTGCTACTGTTCGGTAACACTACTTGCTGCATAAGTCATTCCAGTTTCTTTTTCTCCATTTATTGTTATAACCTTAGCCATGGTTCCATTGAATAAAAGAAATGCTTCTCATTGTGTAAAGCACATACTGTACATTGCCCATAAAAGATAAGGTGACTTTGAAGCCACTGTTGCTCGCCATGAGCTCAGCTCACTCACGTAAACTATAACTGGTACCCCTGTATGACCCTAGTAGGTTTAGCGCTTCCTTTTGATTATAATGTGACAGTAAATTTGGGCCTACATATGAAAGAATAGGTCTGTGTGGTAAGTGGACTATATAAAAAAAAATAATCCTGTAGCACGCAGTGCATAATGAGAAAAAACTGTGACTGTTTTTGGTGTAAAACAATGGTTTTGCAATATATTTTCATATGATTTTTATGGTTGTATTCTCATTTTTTGGTCTCATTTAATAGAATGGAAGATATGCTACAGAAATAGGTATGATTTTGATTGGTTTCATGATGGAAAGTACCTTGAAATTGAGCTCAAAGTAGTGGAAATGTTCGATTTTTGCTGATGTTCAAAAGTAAACAAATGACATCACCACCCAGTATGTGTCCAACTGGCCGGTCTAATACGTGGTCATGAATGGGTTGACATTATTTATACAATTATTTCAATGCAGTAGTCTGCATAACAGTAAATCGTCTATTTTTGTGTGTGAATAAAAATTCAAAATGGAAAGCAAGTGTAATTAATATAAGAGAGGCCTGGAGATGTGACTAATAAATGGAGAAAATGTTATTTTAATGTCAGGAATGTCTGCATTGTTTATTCTGGATCCTGTTTTGAAATTGGCATCTTTTGAAATTTGTGTGAAATTGGCCAAATTACCAATTTCTGACCACTTTATTGGGTAGTTGAAATGGGTAATTGGGCAGTTTCTTGTACTCAATCGACAGAATATAAGGAATACTAGCGAAATCTCTAAGAGTTTGGTAGACTGGACAATGGAAGGGGCCAAAAATGGGGCGTAAAGTGGGTGAAATTGCCAATGCGTAAATATTACCTTTGGGTTAGGTGTAATTCTAACCTAACCACACTGTAATCCGGTAAAATCACTAATCCAGCCCCCTATAGGTTCCGATGATGCCAGATTAGTAATGGCCAACATGTATTAAGTTGCCTAAAATGTATATGCTATGGGCTTTTCAGATGTTATATTTATGTACAATATAAAGTTTTGAAAATGTTATACGTAGTTTTAAAGATTTATTATATCGGTATGCCAGAGTATCAGTAGGTATCGGTTACTTTTGATGGTACTGGTATTGGCTAAAAATTGAGTATCGTTATTGGCAAAAATTTTGGTATAGTCCCATCTCAAGTGTATTATACATGCCATACACACAACCAAGTGTTAATATGTATTACATGTAAATGTCTGTTTACAGTGCTGCTGTGGGCAATTGTTGGAATCTACATGGAACAAAAAGACATAGTGAGTACCGAAGTGTCAGCCTTGATCACCACCACCATAGTAGTAGCAGCAGTCTTGTTTCTTACCCGCATTTTCCTTCTCATCTACAGAAACCGAGAAAATGGAATCTACAGTAAGTTGTATTTATCAAAAAAAGCTGGTCATTGTGTCAATGAGTGTTATGTTTCTGGGATGTGACCCAAGCTGGCTAACCCCTACATACCTGTATCTATTTGCTGCAAAGTGAACGTGTGCAGCAGGTGTAAGACTATTTGCTCTTTTTTTTTAAATTTAACATAGGTCCTATAATTTTTGACCTGAATGTTCTACCATTGAACTTTGGTTGAACTATTTGTAATCATACACTTAGATGTGGTATGCTCTTATCAGTATGACTTGGGAATGATGAGAAAACCTCAGTGTGTCTGTAGAGCAAGCTTATTGGGTGTACAGCATTTCTGCACAATGCTTCATTCAAAAGTTTTGACACTCAGGACAGCAAATACAAGGAAATTATTTGTAAATTTTGAGAGAGTTTAAAGGTGCACAAGATAAGAATAATAATAAAATACAGACGAGTAATTCACCCTCCTTTCTTTGATTACTTTATAGGATTTAAATAATAAAATACAGTGGACCCTCGACTAACGCTATTAATCCGTTCCTGAGAGCTCATCGTTAGTCAAAATAATCGTTAGTCAAGTTAATTTTCCCCATAAGAAATAATGGAAATCAAATTAATCCGTGCAAGACACCCAAAAGTATTGAAAAAAAAAATTTTAACACATGAAATATTAATTTTAATACACACAAACTGAAGAAGACATGCACAGTTACATGACACTTACCTTTATTGAAGATCTGGTGATGATTGATGGGATGGGAAGAGGGGAGTGTGTTGATGGTCTTAGTGTTTAGAAGGGGAATCCCCTTCCATTAGGACTTGAGGTGGCAAGTCCTTTTTTGGGGTTACTTCCCTTCTTTTAATGCCACTAGGACCAGCTTGAGTCACTGGACCTCTGTCGCACAACATATCTGCCCATAGAGGCCTGTACCTCCCGTTCCTTTATGACATTCCTAACGTGTTTGACAACATTGTCAGTGTCACCATTAAACACTTGTTCAGGTTTCAGTCCTTCACTGTCTATGTACTCCTTGAATTCCTGCACATATTTTTCAGCTGCTTTTTGGTCCAAACTGGCAGCCTCACCATGCCTTATCACACTATGTATGCCACTACAATTCTTAAATCTCTCAAACCAACCTTTGCTGGCCTTAAATTCACTCACATCACCACTAGTTGCTGGCATTTTTCTAATTAAATCGTCATGCAACTTCCTAGCCTTTTCACATATGATCGCTTGAGAGATGCTATCTCCTGCTATCTGTTTTTTGTTTATCCATACCAATAACAGTCTCTCAACATCTTCTATCACTTGTGATCTCAGTTTCGAAAACATAGTTGCACCTTTGGCAAGAACAGCTTCCTTGATTGCCGTTTTCTTGGCCACAATAGTAGCGATGGTTGATTGGGGTTTTGTGTACAGCCTGGCCAGCTCGGAGACATGCACTCCACTTTCATACTTAGCCATGATCTCTTTCTTCATCTCCATAGTAATTCTCACCCTTTTTGCTGTAGGGTTGGCACTAGCTTTCTTGGGGCCCATGGTGACTTATTTTGCAGGTGCAATCACTAAAAAGGCTGTGATAATATGAAATGTTCCGATTGTATGCTTGGAAGCGACTGCGGTGGCTGGCTGGCTTGTAAACACTGGCCAGAAGTGGACGCGTCTCAGATGGAAGGAATAGTGTTGGTCTAGTTTTTTAGCGCTAATCGAGGCAAAATTTTTGCGATAAAATGTATCACTAGTCAAATTTATCGTTAATCGATGCCATCGCTGGTCGAGGGTCCACTGTATGTAGATTTAAATTATTAATGAGTATCATTTACTATTAAAGGGCTTTTTTATTAATTTTCCATATAAAACATTTATTTTAATATCAGTAGTTTGCAACTTAGTACGTAATTTGTATTTAATACCGATTTTATTACACCATAATTTTGTTTGACCTCTTCATTTAGGGTTTTATAATTATCATTTCTGTCTAATGTACTTCAGTTATCATTTATTTCAACAACCTACTAGTTCCATCTTTAAGGCTATCCAAAATTAATTCCCTTGTATGATAATCGTGATTTGTGCAACCGGGATAATGATGCTAAATTATTTATCAAAAATTAAATGCCTTTCAGTATTTGTTTAAATTATTAATGTATTGAAACATTAATTTGTATTTATTCAAATCTCCATCATTCCGTTTCATTATATTGTCCTAATAAAGTTAAGCTCTAAATCTAAAAGGGTTGCATAGCACTGCTAATGACTACAAGATGGTATTTACAGCACATAGCTGCGTGTGTAAATTCTTTCACAAGGCTTTGGCACAATTGTGACAATCTTACGAGAATTATAGAAAGTCTCTCAGCCTGGCTGTCATATTCAATGAACAATGGAATTGGAATTCTGCCTTCTCAGAATATACTGAAATCCTAGCCAAAATCAGTAATGGTAATTAGTAAAGTTCATTAAAGCTGAGATGGAGGGCAGTTGTGACACTGCAATTTTTTTTTTCCTTCCAAACTAAGAGTTTATCATATATATTTGCAATGCTTTTCACTGCAGGTAATACCTACTTCAATTTGGAAAATGGTTAACTCAGAATAACTGTAAAACGGTGAAATGTTATCTTTTAAAATACAGTAGACTGTCACAGTAGTTACGTTCCTGAAAATGCCATGTTAGACAGATCTGTGTTAGACAAACTGAAGAACTTGTGGGAAAAATAGGGTAACGTTGCTGGGAGTCCCCAAAAAGTCAAACAACTTTTGTTTAGACCTCCAGATCTTACAAAATAAAAGTGAATATGTAATTGTAATGCATTGTTGTGATATATTACTGCTTAAGACTACAAATGCAATAGAAATGTTAGTATTTCTTACCTTAAATTGTGGGTAATGGTATTTGTGGATGATTGTGAAGAGAGTGGATGTGGATAGTGTGGCCCTACTGGGCTGAGGTGGATGGTTGTTGGTTGTCGTGGATGGTAGAGGTTCTGGTACTGAAGTCGATGGTTGTATTGGAGTGTGCATAAATTCTGTAATGGATCTCTGGGCTCTTTTACCCTGCAGTACATTATACAGCTGATGGTAAGGCAGCATCAGCTGGTCTAGACCCCATTTCAAAGCACTGCTTCTAGATTTGTCAGGGTCCTCTTCAGCGAAAGTCTCCTAGTTTAGCAGCAACATAGAACTGCTCACATAGCTGCTGCAATGTTAACTGTTTTTCTTCAGGTTCTTCATCTTCTGTTATCTTCCTTGCATCTGTGCATTGAGCTCTGCCAACATTTCCTCTGGACTCCTGTCTTCATCATCTTCTAAAACCTCATTCACATCATCTTCATTCATATCTTCAAAACCATCACCTGGTAATCTCCTTGCCAGCTGAACAATTTCCTGAACCTGGCTCTCAAGCAAGAGAAAACCAGTGAAAGAACTACAGAAGGCCATAACTTTCCCCAGCCTGCATTTAATGTTGATTGTTGCACTTCATTCCATGCACTTCTAGCATAGCTGATGGCATCTGCAATGTTAAATTTATTCCAGAATAAATTTACTTCCAGGTTGGAGTCAGTCCATTGATGCAACTAGTTTTTTCATAACTCTTTTTGTGTAGTTACACTTGAATGACTTAACTCCCCGATCCAGTGGTCGTATTAGAGGTAAAAATACAGCAAAGCTTGTGGATGAGGATGGGAATTATCAAGAATGAAGAGAGCCTTGAATGCAAAGTTCTTGCTGTGCAGGTAAAACTTGACTTCAGGAATAAAGTGATGCTTAAACTAGTCAATAAATATTTCCTCTCATCCATGCTGTCTGGTTTGACCTCCAAAGCACGAGAATTCTTAGATCAGTAAATAACCATGGGCTTACACTTGAAATCACCTGCTGCATTACAGCAAAGAAGCAAGGTGAAGTGATCCTTTGCTGTCTTGAAGCCCAGTGCACTTTTCTCTTTCTGACTGATATAAGTTTGTGTTGGCATTTTTTCCAAAAAATACTTGTCTTGTCAGCATTAAACACTTGATCAGGGTGGTGTGGGTGGCTTAGGGAGGCAGGGGATAGCAATAGGTCTCCCCTTGTTGACACAATGCTGTAACTCTCTAACCCACAGACCATCCTGCCCAGCGGGCGACCGTTTACTTAAAATTTTTCCCCTCTTGCAACAGTGTTAAACTAATTTTACGAAGTGTTAAATATGTCACAATTCTTCATTCGTGCTATAACAAAAACATGAAATACAAAATCGTGTTTAACGACAGTCTGCTGTACAAAGAAAATGTATTTAGTTTGAGAGGCAGTCAAAAAATGTGGTTTTATGATTAAACTTGTGCTGGAAACAGTTTTAAGACTTTTATGTATCCTTTTTTTTTTTTTTTTTTTTTTATGGGTTGAAGTCGACTAAGAGGCCTGGTGGTGGCACTCTGTTTACATTTACTTTGTTACATTTGTTTAATTGTTCATAATTTATTAAACGTGTTGCTGCAATGCATTTACAGAAATACATTGTTATTAGGCATTATTAATAAATTGTCATATGTATAGTATGCTTGTGTTTTATGAAGCAAGACTAATTTTTTTTTTTTTTTCCAGAAAATACAGTTTTGCTACTGAAGTAAATGCTGTTAGATTGGATGCCTACTAAAGTTTGCCTCATCACATCATGGCAGCAGTTATTAGAAGTAACCAAACTTTAATGCTTAGCTAGGTGTCTTGACTCTATTTTTCTGCCTTACAGGTAATGTCTGTAATTTTGAATCACTGATACCTATTCCACCTCATACTCTTTTTAACTTCTTGCACATTTTCATTATGCCATTGAATTAAAAAAAGTTACACATACTGTACAGTTCATATAGTTCAGATAAATATATTGGATATTTAAAGTATATGTATAAAGATCCTTACAATGTACTATACAATATTGCATGTAAATATGCATTAAAATATATTTATTCTGTATTCTCTTAATTTCAATTTTATTTGGAATGTTCTCAAATATTCAGGATAAAGCAAAAAAATATGCATTGTAAATGACAATCTTTGTATAATAGTAAATATTTTATTTTCTATACACAGTGTAACCTCTGGTCACAAACGCTTCCGAATACAAACAAATCTGTTCACGACCAAAAAAATTTGCCAGATTTTTGCATCTGGTCACAAACACACAATTGGGTGCCAAATAAACACAGCCACGCCAATTTTCACATTCCTCGCCATTTTTTGCGCCAGTTTTCGTGGTAAATTCAGATTAGTAATGTTTTATCAGCAGGTAGTGCTGAAACAGCTTGCAGTGCCACTACTGTCTAGGGCTTCCCATATATAATTTTTGGTAAATATTTTTTTTTCTCAGTTGTTTGTTGGGCTATCTTATTGAAACTTGAGCAATGTCTGTTGGAAAGGTGCTTCTTAACGTACACCAAAAATGAAAGAACTCGGACAATAAATAACTGAGTTTGCTGCTCAGCCATTAGACCCCTTAAAACTCGTGTAACATTAGTTTTCTATGTTCAAGGTTTTCTCAGTATTATTCAAGGTTTTTAAATTTAGTTTACTATTACACTGCATTCTATGGTATAATTAACTTAAATTTGTGTTTCACACAGTTCATAGGGGTCTGGAACGGATTAATCATATTTACACACAATCCAATGGGGAAATTAGATTTGGGTCACAACCAAATCGGGTAGCAACCAGAGTTTTGGAATGAATTATGGTCGTGACCAGAGGTTCCACTACAGTAAACCCTCTTACAATGTAACTTCACATTGGGTGATTTGGCTGCATAGTGATTAAAAGTGCAACAAAATAATAATCTTGTGTGAAATAAATCATAAAATAATTGGCTAACTTGAAACATTTTGGAACCATCCACCATAGGTTTCTGTAGCATTGTGAAATTAACATGTGGGGGGGTATGGCAGAGTGTATGTGGGGGAAACGGCCAGATCTCTAGATAATAGGATCAGGGAACACAAAAATACTTGCAAGTGTGATGACTGTAGAAATGCATGTGTTCAACATAGGGATGATGTTGGACACCATGAAATTCAGTGAGGCTAGAATAATCATTAATGAAGATTTAAGATGGCAAAAGTGTATAGAGGCTGCCACAATATCCAAATTGTTAATCAACCATATATTACCCATTCTGGAGACAGCTGTAACATGATGTTGACAGGTCCTTCTCAAACCCAATTCATCTCACTACAATTGTACCACCACTACTACCTGTACAACCTTCTGCCTGACTTGCCATTATGTATACTCTTTTCTTAAGTTACTCTGTATTAGGACTGAAGAAGCCACTCATGGCAAAACATTTCCTTTGTTAAATGACCTGAACTGTACACAAGTGTATTTTTCCACATCTTGTTAATCTCACCATACCATTTCTCTATTACTCACTCTATCATACTACCAGTCTTGCACTACAATGCCCCAATTAAAACATTATTATTTTTTTTTTTTATTACACTGGCTGATTCCCACCAAGGCAGGGTGGCCCGAAAAAGAAAAACTTTCACCATCATTCACTCCATCACTGTCTTGCCAGAAGGGTGCTTTACACTACAGTTTTTAAACTGCAACATTAACACCCCTCCTTCAGAGTGCAGGCACTGTACTTCCCATCTCCAGGACTCAAGTCCAGCCTGCCGGTTTCCCTGAACCCCTTCATAAATGTTACTTTGCTCACACTCCAACAGCACGTCAAGTATTAAAAACCATTTGTCTCTATTCAAATTCAAAATTCAAATTCAAACTTTATTCTCTATAAGTATTACAATGCTGAGTTTACAGAATTTGGTTGTGTGGTTTACATGTAGTAAAATAATAATTACAGAGTGTACCACTAGAACGCCTAGCATGGCTAGGCATTTCGGGCAGACTTATATTAAATCTTAGGTTTAAAATGTTACAAAATTATGAGGTAAGTTGGTATTATGGCTAAGTGACTAAATACTAGTTGTGAGTTTAGCAATGTGAATGCTTTTGTTTTGGCACTATACGTAGTTTCAGTATTGGAGTATCACAGGCCAACTTATGACTAGTTAAGATTCATTATTTTGAGATTGAGATTGATATTTCTGTTTATGGTCAAATGGGTGAGTGAGTGTAAGTGTGAACCACCGGGTGGTATTCGTATTATTAGTTGACAGGGTGTATCAGGGAGATAAGATGTTTTCTGATGGTAATTTTGAAGGTGATGAATGTGTCTGCAGTTTTGGAATTTTCAGGTAGGGTGTTCCAGATTTTAGGGCCTTTGACATACATTGAATTTTTGTAAAGGTTTAGTCGGACACGGGGAATGTCATAGAGATGTTTGTGTCTGGTGTTGTGCCTGTGGGTTCTGTCACAACTATCAAGAAAGCGTTTTAGGTCAAGGTTAATATTGGAATTTAAGGTCCTGTAGATGTAGATTGCACAGTAGTAAGTGTGGATGTACTGAACAGGGAGTAAGTTTAGATCTATGAAGAGTGGGGGGGTGTGTTGCCAGGGATGGGATTTAGTGATTATTCTTACTGTGGCTTTTTGTTGGGTTATTATTGGCTTTAGGTGTGTTGCTGCAGTTGAACCCCAAGCACAGATAGCATAGGTGAGGTATGGATATATAAGTGAATGGTATAGTGTGAGAAGGGCAGTTTGCGGCACGTAGTATCGTATCTTGGAGAGGATCCCAACCGTTTTGGATACTTTTTTGGTTATGTGTTGGATATGGGTGCTGAAGTTCAGGTTGCTGTCGAGGTATAGGCCTAGGAATTTGCCCTCATTATGCCTGGTAATTAGAGTGTTGTCGATCTTAATGTTAATTTGCACATCTCCTGCTCTGCTACCAAACATAATGTAGTAGGTTTTGTCAACGTTAAGCGTAAGTTTATTGGCTGTCATCCAAGTCGATATTTTGATCAGCTCCTCATTAACAATGGTGTTGAGGGCTGCAAGATTAGGGTGAGAGATGACATAAGTCGTGTCGTCAGCAAAGAGAATGGGGTTCAGGTGTCGAGATACGTTTGGAAGATCATTGATGTATATGAGGAAGAGCAGGGGACCAAGGACACTTCCCTGCAGAACTCCAGTATCAAGTGGCTGTGTTGTTGATGCTGTGTCTTTAATGGTGACATACTGATACCTATTAGTAAGGTAAGATTTGAAATATGCAAGCGCATGGCCTCTTATACCATAATGGTCAAGTTTGTGGAGTAGGATGCCGTGGTCTACTGTGTCAAAAGCTTTTCTTAGGTCAATAAAAATTCCTAGTGGATATTCCTTATTTTCCAATGCTGTGTAAAGCAGATCTAGCATTTTTATAATTGCATCGTTAGTGCTTTTATTTTTCCTGAATCCAAATTGGCAGGGGTTGAGTATGTTTTGTGACGTTATAAATGAATATAGTCTCCTGTGCACCAGTTTCTCAAAGATTTTGGATAGCAATGGTAAGTTTGATATTGGCCTATAGTTGTTTAAATCTGTAGGGTCACCACCTTTATGTATTGGTGTAACCCTTGCCGTCTTGAGTAGTTTCGGGAAGGTGCTAGCTTCTAGTGACTTGTTAAAAAGCAATGAGATAGTATGCGAGAGGACATGGGCCACTCTCTTGTACAATAATGGTGGGACATGAGACAGATTCCCTGAGTTATTTTTAAGTGTCTTAATAATCTCGGTGACTTCCGTGGGCTCAGTTGGAGCAAGATAGAAGGATATATCTCCTCTTGTGTCGGTGAATCTACTGGAGTAGTATAGTTGTTTGGCTTTCTTTATTACTTTGGTGAGGACTGATGAATAGTGTTTAAGAATATCTTCGTGTATTAAGCCCTGTCTACATTGCTTTTCATATTAGTGTTTCTTATCAATGGATTTCAGAATGGTGCTGGTTAGCCATGGGCAACCAAACCGTTTGTTTGTGATCTGTTTCGTTTTTATAGGACAATGTTTGTTGTATAGTCTAAGTAGTTTAAGAAAAATGTCTGTCCAGTCGTCAATACCATTGGCCTTGGAGAATTCTGTAGGCCAGTCAACAGTCTCTAGGTCAGCTGTGAACTTCCTTATTGAGGCCTCATCATGGAGTCTAAATGAGACTTTGTTGTATTCAAGTGGTGGTTTACTAATGTTTGTCAAGAGGAAGGTAGGGTAGTGGTCTGTAGTGCTATCTGTGATTATCCCTGATTTAAGGGGGGCTAGTATATTGGTCCATATGTGGTCTGTTATGGTTGCACTTGTTTCAGTGAGCCTGGTTGGTTTAGTTATTGTTGGTATGAGAAGTGTGTTGTTCATATTGTTGATGAAATCAGTTACAGGTTGATCATCTAGTAGGCCAAGGTTGATGTTGAAGTCTCCAGCTAAGAGAAGGTGGTGCTTATTCATTTGTCTGTTTGTTATTAGTGCCTTTAATTTCTCACTGAAGTTTGGGATGTTAGTGTGGGGTATCCGGTAAATGGCACCGATTGTTATAGGCGTCTTAAGGTTTTTTACAGTAAAATTAGCAAAAATGTATTCTCCATATTCATCACTAAAGCAGTTGGTGCTGATACAAGATAATTGGTTAGAGTAATAGATTGCAATACCACCCCCAACTTGGTATGGTCTGCAGTTGTGGATTGCTGTGTATCCTGGTAGAGGGTAGATATCTATTGTGTCCTGTTTTAGCCAGGTCTCGGTAAGAATAATGCAGGAGAAGGGTGTCTTTAGTGATTCAAGGAGTGCCAGGAGGTCATCATAGTGTTTGCTTAACCCTTTGAGGGTTTTCGTCGTACTAGTACGTCTTACGCGTAGGGGTTTTTGACGTACTAGTACTCATAAATTCTAGCGACCTCAAATCTAGTGGGAGAAAGCTGGTAGGCCTTCATATGAAAGAATGGGTCTATGTGGTCAGTGTGCACAGTCTAAAAAAAATCCTGCAGCACACGGTGCATAATGAGAAAAAAAAAACTTTTTCCATTTTTTTTTAATAAATCAGCGACTTTGCAGTGTATTTTCATATAGTATTTATTGTTGTATTCTAGTTTTCTTGGTCTCATTTTATAGAATGTAAGACATATTACTGAAATTGAGATGATTTTGACTGGTTTTACAATGAAAGGTGCCTTGAAATTGAACTCAAAGTATCAGAAATGTTCGATTTTTACCAAACTTCAAAAGTAAACAAATCGTGCCAAGCGTGCAATACACGTCAACTGGTGAGTCTAATATTCTTTCACAAGTGCACCAATAATATTTATACCATTTTTTACACTAATGCAGTAGTCTGCATAACAGTAAATCTTATATTTTTTGTGAGAATAAAAATTCAAAGTGGAAAGCAAAAGAATATAAGAGGGGCCTTGAGACGTGACTAATGACTAGAGGAAATGTCATTTTAGTGCCAGGAATGTCTTTCTTGTTTATTCTGGACCCTATTCCGAAATTGGCATCTTTTGAAATTTGTGTGAAATTGGCAAAATTGCTAAATTCTGACCACTGTACTGGATAGTTGAATTTATAAATGGGTGGTTTCTTGCACCCATTCGATAGAAAAAATGGAGTTCTAGCGAAATATTCATGTTTTTTGTCGACTAGTACAGTGAAATTGGCTGAAAATGGGGCTCAAAGTGGGCAAAATCGCCGATCCGTAAACATCGCCGAGACCGCTAACTTTGCGAGAGCATAATTCCGTAAGTTTTCTATCAAATTTCAAACTTTTGGTGTCGTTATGATCGGGAAAAGATTCTCTATCTTTTCATAAGAGAAAATAATTTTTTTTTTTTTTTAAATTTGGCCGACCCTGAGAACGAGTTTCGGAGAGGGCCTGTCGACCCTCAAAGGGTTAAGGACCTGATGTTGTAGTTAAGTACTGATAGACTTTTATCATTGTTTAGGATAGTGCTGGCTTGTGATGCTGTGTAGTAAAGGCAGTTACTTTCCAATAGGTTTTGATTGTGTGTCAGATTATGTAGGTTTAGATCAGGGTCAACGTGATCAATCATCTTCTAGGTTTAAATTATGGTTATTTATATCCTGAGTTGTGTGTTGAGTTTTAGTACTGATATCTGTAGTGGTGGGAAGTTTGGACAAGTATATAGCTATAGCATTTTGGTCATGTAGAGTATAGTCACTAATACACATAATGAAGTTGGTGTTGTCTATGTGTTGTGCTGGAATGAGCTAAAGTACAACTAGGTATAAACTAATAATATAAAAATACAAATTAAAAATAGCACAAGACTCTCACTTGTAATTGCACTAAGGTCTAATGTAATGACTTTGGTATAGTCTATGTATTGACCTAGAGTGAGCAATAGTACAACTAGGTTTAATCTAATAATGTAGAAATACAAATTAAAAATAGCACCAGGCTCTCACTAGTAATTACACTATGGTCTAATATAATGACTTGGGTACTGACTATGTATTGAGCTAGAATGAGCTATAGTACAACTGAGTTTAATCTAATGATATAAAAAAGGCACAAGACTCTCAGTTGTAATTCCACTAAGGTGTTATATAAGTTGTTTACAAGAATTAGAGTATAACTAGATTTAAATTGACAAGATAAAATATACAAGTTAAGGTAGCAAAAGAATAAAAAAAGTAGAAGAAAAAAAAAATATGAGGTAGTTAGTACTAGTTAGCAAAAGATAGTTAAGGGCCTTGAACAATAATATAATTGAAATATACACTAATTGCACACACAATATAGTCACTAAGATATGAAAACAATCTTAGAGTAGGAATTGTAATATAAACTTATAATATAAAAATACAAATTGAAATGGTACTTGCAATTGCACTAGTCTGGTATATGTTGTTGACAAGATCAAGAGTATAACTAGATTTAAATTGACAAAATAAAATTCACAAGTAAAGTACCAAAAGAATAATAGTAAAAAATAACAATGGTAATGTCTTGGTTATAATATGATAGTAAGATGGTAGACAGGTACACAGGTACAAAGGATAATATAAAGGTTGGAGTTGAATATACAAACTTGAAAATTTGGCAACAAAATGTTATGGGAAGTATAAAATAATGTTTAATGTAAAAAAGTAAAATTGACTGGTAGTAAATATGGTGTTTAATAAAATTTTAGTAAGTAATAATGATTACAAAAAAAGCGAAAAAGTAATGTTTATTTCATTCAATATTGCACTGGTAGTTATACTTGAGGTTATTTGGCAGTACAAGGTAATTAAGAGTACTCTAAGATAGTAAATGTGGTATTAAAACAGATAAAGGTACTTAGACAAGTAATGGTTATTAAATGTCAAAAATGTTGAGAGTAAATTGAAATTATAGTAAAAATGGTAATTATTAATTTTAGTAAGTAATATCAATTGATAGTATTTAAAAAAATATGAGGTAGTAATATGGACAGAGAAAGTATCAATTCAGCTAATGTTTAAGCAAACAATAGTAAATAAGAAAATTACATAAGGTGACTTATGCTTACTAGTAAAATCACAAAATGAAGTAGTTGATTATTTAATTACTAAGAGATTGTACAATGAAATTTGAACAATGGAGCAAAACATACACTACACTACGTAGGCTTTTAGGTTGGACATTGTTTAGTTATTCTCTGTAAGATTAGTATCCCTGAGAAATTGTGATAGATCATTCTCATTCGTGATTGTGTACAGTTGACCTACATTTGTTTTCCTAACTAGAATTTTCCCATCCCGTGTGAAGCATTGGTGTATTGTCATTATTCTCCCGCTTAAGTTTTCTGACTCTATACAGGAGGTTCTGACGTTTTTTGGTAAGACACTCGTTTATGTATACCTCTTTCTTTACTTTAATAGATGCAATAATTAAGTCTTTTTTCCTGTCATGTGAGTGGAATCTAAGCATAACACTTTTTCTACTATGGGATCCTAGTAACCTGGCTTCTTTTATTTCTGACTCTGGTACTGTAACTTTTGTTTGGTCCTTTATGATCTGCAGAGTAATTTCTTTACTGTTTGTTTGGTTCATATCACTGGGAAAAAGTGGACTGTTAACTATTACTGCGTCCGATAGTTTATCTTGTTCAGTTTTACCTTCTTGGAGAGCAAAGTAGTCACTGAACTGGTTATCTAAGTTGTTCTTCCATTCTTTTACTGCTTCTTCAACCTTTGTATTAAGAGATATTATTTGTTGGGTATGGCTATATTAAACACGCTCACACATGCCTGCTGGAAGTCCAAACCCCTCGCACACAAAACCTTTACCCCCCTCCCTCCATACCTTTCCTAGGCCGACCCCTACTCCACCTTCCTTCCACTACAGACTGATACACTCTTGAAGTCACTCTGTTTCGCTCCATTCTCTCTACATGTCCGAACCACCTCAACAACCCTTCCTCAGCCCTCTGGACAACAGTTTTGGTAATCCCGCACCTCCTCCTAACTTCCAAACTACGAATTCTCTGCATTATATTCACACCACACATTGCCCTCAGACATGACATCTCCACTGCCTCCAGTCTTCTCCTCGCTGCAACATTGATCACCCATGCTTCACACCCATATAAGAGCGTTGGTAAAACTATACTCTCATACATTCCCCTCTTTGCCTCCAAGGACAAAGTTCTTTGTCTCCACAGACTCCTAAGTGCACCACTCACCCTTTTCCCCTCATCAATTCTTTGATTCACCTCATCCTTCATAGACCCATCCGCTGACACGTCCACTCCCAGATATCTGAATACATTCACCTCCTCCATACTCTCTCCCTCCAATCTGATATCCAATCTTTCATCACCTAATCTTTTTGTTATCCTCATAACCTTACTCTTTCCTGTATTCACTTTTAATTTTCTTCTTTTGCACACCGTACACACCCTACCAAATTCATCCACCAATCTCTGCAACTTCTCTTCAGAATCTCCCAAGAGCACAGTGTCATCAGCAAAGAGCAACTGTGACAACTCCCACTTTATGTGTGATTCTTTATCTTTTAACTCCACGCCTCTTGCCAAGACTCTCGCATTTACTTCTCTTACAACCCCATCTATAAATATATTAAACAACCACGGTGACATCACACATCCTTGTCTAAGGCCTACTTTTACTAGGAAATAATTTCCCTCTTTCCTACATACTCTAACTTGAGCCTCACTATCCTCGTAAAAACTCTTCACTGCTTTCAGTAACCTACCTCCTACACCATACACCTGCAACATCTGCTACATTTTCCCCCTATCCACCCTGTCATACGCCTTTTCCAAATCCATAAATGCCACAAAGACCTCTTTAGCCTTATCTAAATACTGTTCACTTATATGTTTCACTGTAAACACCTGGTCCACACACCCCCTACCTTTCCTAAAGCCTCCTTGTTCATCTACTATCCTATTCTCCATCTTACTCTTAATTCTTTCAATAATAACTCTACCATACACTTTACCAGGTATACTCAACAGACTTATCCCCGTATAATTTTTGCACTCTCTTTTGTCCCCTTTGCCTTTATACAAAGGAACTATGCATGCTCTCTGCCAATCCCTAGGTACCTTACCCTCTTCCATACATTTATTAAATAATTGCACCAACCACTCCAAAACTATATCTCCACCTGCTTTTAACATTTCTATCTTTATCCCATCAATCCCGGCTGCCTTACCCCCTTTCATTTTACCTACTGCCTCGCAAACTTCCCCCACACTCACAACTGGCTCTTCCTCACTCCTACAAGATGTTATTCCTCCTTGCCCTATACACGAAATCACAGCTTCCCTATCTTCATCAACATTTAACAATTCCTCAAAATATTCCCTCCATCTTCCCAATACATGTACAGTGGACCCCCGCATAACGATGGCATCACATAGCGATTTTTCCGCATACCGCTTACTTTTATCGCAAAATTTTTGCCGCGCATACCGATTAAAAACCCGCTCACCGATTTTCGTCCGAGACGCGTCCAATGTGCCCTCAGCCAGCCTCACATGTGCCGCCCGTCCCATTGTTTACCAGCCAGCCTCCGCGGTAACATCCAAGCATACACTCGGAATATTTCGTATTATTACAGTGTTTTCGGTGCTGTTTCTGGAAAATAAGTGACCATGGGCCCCAAGAAAGCTTCTAGTGCCAACCCTGTGGTAAAAAGGGTGAGAATTAGTATGGAAATTAAGAAAGATTTTGAAGGGTTTGGGGCTAACCCTGAGAAGCCTATGCCAGTTGTGGAATCCATTGTGCCTACTTCAAAGATTAAGGAAATGTGTGCACAGTGGGTTGAACTGCAAACCTTTATGGATGAAAATCACCCTGACACAGCTGTTGCAAGCCGTGCTGGTGACTATTTCAATGACAATGTTGTGGCCCATTTTAGACAAATCGTAAAGGAACGGGAGGTACAGAGCTCTATGGACAGATTTGTTGTGCGACAGAGGTCCAGTGACTCTCAAGCTGGTCCTAGTGGCATTAAAAGAAGAAGGGAAGTAACCCCGGAAAAGGACTTGCTACCTCAAGTCGTAATGGAAGGGGATTTCCCTTCTAAACAGTAAGAAGATAATGCTCTCCCCTCCTCCCATCCCATCAATCATCACCAGATCTTCAATAAAAGTAAGTGTCATGTAAGTGTGCATGCCTTTTTCAGTTTGTGTGTATTAAAATTAACATTTCATGTGGTAAAAAAAAATTTTTTTCATACTTTTGGGCGTCTTGCACGGATTAATTTTATTTCCATTATTTCTTATGGGGAAAATTCATTCGCATAACGATTATTTCGCATAACAATTATCCCTCTTGCACGGATTAAAATCGTTAACCGGGGGTCCACTGTACCTCTAACTCTCCATTTAACCCTTTGACTGTCGCAACCCCCAATCCTGAGGTGTCTCCTGGTTTCGCAAAATTTAAAAAAAAAAAAAAAAATTCTTATGAAATGATAGAGAATCTTTTCCCGATTGTAATGACACCAAAAAAACGAAATTTGATGGAAAACTGACGGAATTATGCTCTCGCGAAGTTAGCGACCTCAGCGCTGTTTACAAATCAGCGATTTCGCCCATTTTGAGCCCTATTTTCAGCTAATTCCATTATTCCAGTCGCCCAAACTCATAGCTATTTCTTTAGAACTATTTTTTCTATCGATTGAGTACAAGAAACTGCCCATTTACCGATTTCAACTACCTAATAATGTGGTCAGAAATTTGCAATTTGGCCAATTTCACGAAAACTAAAAAATATGACAATTTCAAAATAAGGTCCAGAATGAACAATGCAGACATTCCTGGCTCTAAAATAACATTTTCTTTGCTCATCAGTCATGTCTCCAGGCCCCTCTAATATTACTCTTGCTTTCTATTTTGAATTTTTATTCAAACAAAAAATAGAAGACTTACTATTATGCAGACTACTGCAATACTGTAATATTTTTTTTTTTATTATCACACTGGCCGATTCCCACCAAGGCAGGGTGGCCCGAAAAAGAAACTTTCACCATCATTCACTCCATCACTGTCTTGCAAGAAGGGTGCTTTACACTACAGTTTTTAAACTGCAACATTTACACCCCTCCTTCAGAGTGCAGGCACTGTACTTCCCATCTCCAGGACTCAAGTCCGGCCTGCCGGTTTCCCTGTATAAATAACATCAACCCATTCATGACTGCATATTAGAATGGCTAGTTGGACATTTATTGGACAATGGCATCATTTGTTTACTTTTGAACATTGGCAAAAATCAAACATTTCCCCAACTTTGAGCTCCATTTCTAGGTTCTTTTTATAGTAAAATCAATCAAAATCACCTCTATTTCTATAATACGTTTTCCATTCTATCAAATGAGACCAAGAAAACGAGAATACAACAATAAATACTATACAAAAATAGACCACAAAGTCGGCATTTTAATTAAAAAAAACGGTCGGAGTTTTTTTTCTCATTATGCACTGCGCGCTCCAGGATTTTTTTTATATGGTGCACACTGACCACACAGACCCATTCTCTCACATGTGGGCGTACCAGCTTTCTCCTGCTTGATTTGAAGCCGCTAGAATTTGAGTATATATACGTCAAACACGGTACCTCGTAAGACGTATATATACGGCCGCGACAGTCAAAGGGTTAATAACTCTCCTCTCCTATTTTTAACTGACAAATCCATTTGTTGCAGGGTGAGAGAGGTGGCTATGCAATGATGCACGCTCCTTCCATGCATGAAACCATGTAACCGGTGAGACAAAAATTGTTTGATTCTGTACATGAGACGATTAAGAATCATTCTCTCAAATGTTTTACACAAGCAGCTAGTAAGAGATATTGGCCGAAATGCATTTTGTTGATTGGGCTTAGGAATTGGAATGATGAGGCTGTTGGTCCAAGATTGAGGGAGCTCCCCAGTTACATAGCTCATGTTATATAATTCAAGTAATGGATTACCTGGTACTCGACACAGCAATCTGAGTATGTTGTAAGTAATACCATCCTCACCAGGCGACGTGGAGTTGCCCTTAGTTAGTGCTGCATCAAGTTCATAATTAGTGAAAGGAATGTTGCAATAGTAGTAGTTTGAGAACAATAATACGAAAAGAACTTCAACTGAATTTTATGGACTTAAGGCTCAGGGAGATTGACACCAGTGAGTCCATCTATCATCATTCTATCATGCAGGAGGAGCCACATGTCTATGGTGCATCCAACAAAATAAGCAGACTCTTGGATGTCGCTACTGCCCGGCTCCGGCTGGGTTACAAGTATCTTTGGCAGGTTAAATCACCACCACCAGATGTAGACCAAACGAAATGTAAACTTTGCCAGATGGACTATTGTCACACCCTGCGTCATTATGTACTGGAGTGTGATAAAATTAATGAATTTAGAAACAACTTGCTTAGAAATGTTCAAGAAATGGCAAAGTACTTTATCCACAGTGGTATATTGCAGACCATTCTGGAGAAATACCCTGACTTTGCTAGCTGTAAATAAAGCATTACCACATGTGTGCATGTGTGTGTGTGTGTGTGTGTGTGTGTGTGTGTGTGTGCACACGTGTGTGCACTCACCTAGTTGAGATTGCAGGGGTCGAGTCCAAGCTCCTGTGTGTGTGTGTGTGTGTATGTTTGTGTGTGTTTGTGTGTGTGTGTGTATGAGTGTGTATGTGTGTGTGTGTGTGTGTGTGTGTATGAGTGCGCGCGTGTGTGTGTGTGTGTGTGTGTATGAGTGTGCGTGTGTGTATGAATTTGTATGTGTGTGTGTCTCAACAATCAATATTTGCACCAATAACTCACTACAGTTGTGACCGGGTGTGGAAGTGTGAATTGCTCATTACACTATAATTTGTTCATGATTGTAGCCATGTATAAACGTAAGTAACCATTCTTACAGGATTCATTACCTTTGTAACTTGTGAGTTCATTACCTTGTACCTAGTTCAGCCATCACAACTTTGGGAGCCCAGTCCCTGGACCCATTACGTAACTCTGTAATCTGTAAATACCTTTGTAACTTGTCATGATTGTGACTAGACCTACCTGGAGTTCATTACCTTTGTAAATTGTGAGTTCATTACCTTTGTAAATTGTGAGTTCGTTACCTCTGTAACTTGCTCAGCTATCAAAACTTTGGAGTCCAGTCCCTGGACCAATTATGTACCTCTGTAATCTTTTGACTACCGCCCACAGGATGGGTATGGGGTGCATAATAAACATATTAAACTAACTAACTCTCTCGGCTTCCTTAACTTGTTAATCTCACTCCAAAACTTTTTCTTATTTTCAACAAAATTTGTTGATAACATCTCACCCACTCTCTCATTTGCTCTCTTTTTACATTGCTTCACCACTCTCTTAACATCTCTCTCTTTCTCCATATACTCTTCCCTCCTTGCATCACTTCTACTTTGTAAAAACTTCTCATATGCTAACTTTTACTCCCTTACTACTCTTTACATCATTATTCCACCAATCGCTCCTCTTCCCTCCCGCACCCACTTTCCTGTAACCACAAACTTCTGCTGAACACTCTAACACTACATTTTTAAACCTACACCATACCTCTTCGACCCCATTGCCTATGCTCTCATTAGCCCATCTATCCTCCAATAGCTGTTTATATCTTACCCTAACTGCCTCCTCTTTTAGTTTATAAACCTTCACCTCTCTCTTCCCTGATGCTTCTATTCTCCTTGTATCCCATCTACCTTTTACTCTCAGTGTAGCTACAACTAGAAAGTGATCTGATATATCTGTGGCCCCTCTATAAACATGTACATCCTGAAGTCTACTCAACAGTCTTTTATCTACCAATACATAATCCAACAAACTACTGTCATTTCGCCCTACATCATATCTTGTATACTTATTTATCCTCTTTTTCTTAAAATACGTATTACCTATAACTAAACCCCTTTCTATACAAAGTTCAATCAAAGGGCTCCCATTATCATTTACACCTGGCACCCCAAACTTACCTACCACACCCTCTCTAAAAGTTTCTCCTACTTTAGCATTCAGGTCCCCTACCACAATTACTCTCACTTGGTTCAAAGGCTCCTATACATTCACTTAACATCTCCCCAAATCTCTCTCTCTCTCTCTCTACATTCCTCTCTTCTCCAGGTGCATACACGCTTATTATGACCCACTTTTCGCATCCAACCTTTACTTTAATCCACATAATTCTTGAATTTACACATTCATATTCTCTTTTCTCCTTCCATAACTGATCCTTCAACATTACTGCTACCCCTTCCTTTGCTCTAACTCTCTCAGATACTCCAGATTTAATCCCATTTATTTCCCCCTACCGAAACTCCCCTACCCCCTTCAGCTTTGTTTCGCTTAGGGCCAGGACATCCAACTTCTTTTCATTCGTAACATCAGCAATCATCTGTTTCTTGTCATCCGCACTACATCCACGCACATTTAAGCATCCCAGTTTTATAAAGTTTTTCTTCTCTTTTTTAGTAAATGTCTACAGGAGAAGGGGTTACTAGCCCATCGCTCCCGGCATTTTAGTCGCCTCATACGACACGCATGGCTTACGGAGGAAAGATTCTTTTCCGCTTCCCCATGGACAATAGAAGAAATAAAGAAGAACAAGAGCTATTTAGAAAAAGGAGAAAAACCTAGATGTATGTACGTATATATATATGCATGTGCGTGTCTGTGAAGTGTGACCAAAGTGTAAGTAGGAGTAGCAAGATATCCCTGTTATCTAGCGTGTTTGAGACAGAAAAAGAAACCAGCAATCCTACCATCATGCAAAACAGTTACAGGTTTCTGTTTCACAGTCATCTGGCAGGACGGTAGTACTTCCCTGGGTGGATGCTGTCTACCAACCTACTACCATCAAGGGCCACCATCAAGGACCTGATTAGACTGTAACGAGTCAGCTCAGCAGAAATTGTTGCTTGTGTATAGGATCCCATAGCAGGGTGTAACAAGGTATGCAGTAGGAAACAAGACCATGCACCAATCTGTTCAGGGATATAGGAATGCCTGAAGCTTGTATGAATGCACATCATAGTAGCACATGAGGCCACATCTCGAGGAGTGATTTCCTGACTGATGCCTGGCAGCCTAGATTATTTAAGTTTCTAACAATCACACAAAACTCAGCATCTATAGCCAAATTGATTTTGCCCAACCATTAGGCGACATAATGAATATATGTATACTGCAGTGGGCCAATTGGCCCATAATAGGCAGGGTCTTCCCAATTTCAAGCCCTATTTCTGATCAATGACCTGAATTGCACCTAATTACTCTATTAATGACTAAGTGGCAGCACTTTTCATTCAGTGAATATCTTGATTGTGCACATCTGTCTCAGTCCCACATTACATAGTTTTGTAACGTCAAATTGTTTCTGAACAGGGGTCTGGGGGTCCACATGGAATGCCACGCACTTGTAACATTTGCCTCTCTTGGCTCTAGTAGTTTCACTTTTTCACTGTGTAGGCCTTCACACCTGTTTGCATGTTACTCTAGCGACCCCCTCCCCCACTACCTGATGTTGAGAGTACAATTTGAAAGGCTAAAGCAAGCCTTTAATTGGACAATACTTTGCTCATGAGAGCTTTTTAAGTTATCCAGAAGAATACAAACCACCTATTAATCCCCCTTCATATGAGGTACTGTAGAGTTTTTAAATCTTTTCTGGGACACATGTTGAAGTGGCCTGGTGGCTAAAGCTCTCGCTTCACACATGGAGGGCCCGGGTTCGATTCCCGGCAGGTGGAAACATTGCAACACGTTTCCTTACACCTGTTGTCCTGTTCACCTAGCAGCAAATAGGTACCTGGGTGTTAGTCGACTGGTGTAGGTTGCATCCTGGGGGACAAGATTGAGGACCCCAATGGAAATAACTTAGTCCTCGATGACGCACTGACTTTCTTGGGTTATCCTGGGTGGCTAACCCTCCGGGGTTAAAAATCTGAACGAAATCTTATTCTTACCTCCCTTATCTATGGCAGGTGTGTCCCAGGTATTGTGAACCCAGTGGGTTCACAGCACCTGAGTTAGTGAGGAGTAGCAGATAATGTCAGATGAATGGGATCCACTAGTGAAAGGTCATGGTAAACAGTTGTTAGCAATACACTTTGGGAAGACATCCCCTGTACCAAGATTTCATGGTGTTGCTGTCACACTGTTATTTACTGTGAAAAACATGAACACCTGAATTGGAGAGGTACTTGACTCATTACCAAAAGGCTAATTAAGAAGATCCTTGGAAGTAATCATTGAAACACTTTAGAACAAAAATCAGGCACCTTCAACATCACTAACCCCCCTAGCCCAATTCATCCTACATGGCAGAGACCTGCATGTGGCCAGGTGAGGCTCCTGCTTTCAACACTGAGACTTGATCCAGTAACCTAGCTTTTAAACACTACACTTTACAGGAAGGTGTGTTAATGAGCATTTTAAGTCTGCATGACATGTAAAGGCTCGACTGTGAATAAAAACATTGTGCAAGTTAAGGTTTTGCCTGCTAGCACTGTACAGTGGAACCTCCGTACTCGAACAGCTCCCTGCTCGAGCAATTCGGTATTTGAACTCTTTGTTCTAAAAAAATTGCTCGGTAGTAGACCGTTTGCTGGCCTTCTTGTCATCAGTACCAAGGTTGGGAGATGACACACTCCTGCCTTCGCATTGGGTACACTCGTCTTGCTCACGGGTATCTCGTGGAGAGGCGCTCTGTTCCATTGAGAATTGTCTGGTTCCAATTTCAATTTCCAATATTCTGTTAAACTCTCCTGTCTATCAACGAGCACACAGAATTTTCCTCTGTCGTCATCATTGCTCATAAACACCCTTACTTTATATTCCTTCCTCACTGACGGGCCCCACCTTTGACACACTCCCTTTAGCACTCCTCACAGTCCTTTCTAACTCTCCTCTGTTATCCTCTCCACCCTTGCTACTCTGATTCTGCACTACCCCCTGACCTGCTGTTGCTGTATGACTCTCATGGGTCATACAGCATTGTACTACAAAATATAAATTTCCTCTTCCCACCTGCACTCACCCTTGTGTACTCACAAACTTCTGCCCCCACACACTAGCACTGCATTCTTAAATTTATCCCTAGTGCTTTCTTTGATTAACAATAATTAAATTTATCCCACTTAAGATGGGTTTAAAACTAAAGATTATATTATCCCACCTAGGTGTCAGTTCCAATTTTATTCAAAATCATTATACACAAATGATTGTTTTAATAACAGTATCCAATTTTTCAAAACAAGACATGCCCAGTATTAGGATCTTTTATTGAAACATTGTGCTAAGAATTCTAAAATATCCAAATACAGCATGTCATTTTTTTGTATTTCAGTATTTTGTACAATTTATCCAGTGTCCAGACTGATAACTGCTTCTACGAAGTCCTTCCTATACAAGAGAAAAAGGTATTTATTGAAGTGGTATGAATAGTATACAATAAAAATATTTCTTTGAAAGCAGATACTTATTCGTATTGCATCTATGCCTGTGTCATCATTTGTGGTTGTCTCAGACTCCCTTAGTGCTCTACAGGCTATACGGAAATTTGATACACCTCACCCCCTAGGTCTCCATATCCAACTTTGGCTACGCCGTATCTCTACCAAGCATAAAGATATTGTTTTTTGTTGGGTCCCTGGTCATGTTGACATACAGGGCAATGAACAGGCAGACACTGCTGGCAGTCAGCAGTACATGACCTACCAATTTCATATAGAGGTGTTCCATTTCCGGACTGTTTTGCTGTAATAGCTACCTACCTTCACACCCGTTGGCAACAACGTTGGTCAATTCTTCTCGGTAGCAAACTTCATTCTATTAAACCGAGCATAGGTTACTGGCCGTCTTCTTGTCATCAGTGCCGAGGTTGGGAGACTACTCTCCCGCCTTCGCATTGGCCACACTCGTCTTACTCGTAGGTATCTCATGGAGAGGCGCCCTGTTCCTCTCTGTGAGCAGTGTCAAGTTCCAGTATCGATTAGCCACATTCTGTTTGACTGCCCTCTCTATCAACGAGCACACGGAATTTACCTCTGTCGTCGTCTCCGCTCTACTACTCTCTCTTTACCTTCCCTTCTTGCTGATGGACCCTCCTTTAATCCTGACTCTCTCATTGACTTCTTGACAACAACTGATTTACTCCACAAACTCTGATGATGATGATACCTTTCGCACTCCCCTCAGCCCTTTCTACGTCAATCTCTTGCTGCTCTCTACCCTTTCACCATCCACTATTATTATTATAATCAAAAAGAAGCGCTAAGCCACAAGGGCTATACAGCGCTGCAGGGTAGGGAAGGAAGCGAGGGTATTGGATGGCAGAAGGGAGGAGGGATGATCAGTAGGTTACAGAAAACAGCGGGGCAGGGGATAGTACGGGGGTAGAGGGTAGCAAGAGATTGAAGTAGAAAGGGCTGAAGGTATCAGAATTTGTGAAGTAAGTCAGTTGTTGTCAAAAAGTCAATGAGAGAGTCTGGATGAAAGGTGGGTCCATCAGCGAGAAGGGAAGGTAGAGAGAGCAGCAGAGCGAAGACGACGACGGAGGTAAATTCTGCGTGCTCATTGATAAAGTGGGCAGTCCAACAGAATGTGGCTGACTGATAATGGAACTTGGTAATTCTCACAGAGAGCAGCAGGGCGCCTCTCCATGAGATATCCATGAGTAAGACGAGTATGGCCAATGCGAAGACGGGAGAGAGTAGTCTCCCAACCTCGACACTGGTGATAAGAAGACGGCCAGTAACCTATACTCGGTTTAATAGATTGAAGTTTGTTGCCGAGCATAGTAGACGAACGTTGTTGCCAACGGGTGTGAAGTTGGGAAGATATTGCAGCAAAATAGTCCGTAAATGGAATACCTCTACATGAAACTGGTAGGTCATGTACTGCTGACCGCGCAGCAGTGTCTGCCTGTTCATTGCCCTGTACGTCAACATGACCAGGGACCCAACAAAAAACAATATCTTTATGCTTGGTAAAGATGCGGCGTAGCCAAAGTTGGATACGGAGGACTAAGGGGTGAGGTGTATCAAATTTCTGTATAGCCTGTAAAGCACTAAGGGAGTCTGAGACAACCACAAATGATGACACAGGCATAGATGCAATACGGATAAGTGCTGTAAGGATGGCATACAATTCAGCAGTAAAAATACTAGCTGAAGATAGTAAATGCCCTTGTACGACGCTGTCCGGAAACACTGCTGCGAATCCTACGCCGTCAGAAGACTTAGAGCCATCTGTGTACACAGCAATGGCATGAGAATGAGAGTGAAAGTGGTCAAGAAAAAGAGAGCGGGAAGCGACCGTAGACAGTTGGGCTTTCGAGCAAGGGAGAGAGAAAGAACAGACTCGAACAGCTGGAACTTCCCAGGGGGGTAGGGAAAAGTGAGATGCTACATGTACATAGAAAGGTGGTAATTGAAGAGAAGACAAGAGTGAATGAAGGCGAAGAGTGAAGGGACGGAGTAAACAGGGGCGGCGAACAAATAAAGAATGTCTACTAATATCAGTGACCATTCTATAAATGGAAGGATTGCGGAGATCATGAGAGCGTACATAGTAGCGAAGGCAATGGGCATCACGGCGATCGGATAAGGATGGAACGTTCGCTTCTGCATAGAGGCTCTCGACTGGGGAAGAGCGAAAAGCGCCAAGGCATAAACGTAATCCTTGGTGATGAATGGGGTTAAGGCTAGAGAGAGTAGCAGGAGATGCCGCTGAATAGATCTGGTCACCATAATCAAGTTTCGATAAAATAAGGGTGGAATGTAGGCGAAGGAGGGTTCGACGATCAGCTCCCCATGAAAGATGAGCAAGGGTTTTAAGAAGATTCAGCCGGCTGTGACAAGTTGCCTTCAGAGAGGTAATGTGAGGTTTCCAGGACAAACTACGATCAAAGAGGAGGCCCAGAAACTTGACTGTATCACATTCAGGGATACGGGAGCCATAGAGGTACAAAGGATGATCGGAGATGACAGAGCGTCTAGTGAAAGTAATTTGGTGGGTTTTAGTGCTGGAAAATTTAAACCCACGTGTGGTGGCCCAATTGGAAACACGGTCGACTGCATGCTGGAGAGAAACTGTAATAAGGTGACAGTCAGCGCCTGCACAGGCAATAGCGAAGTCATCAACATAGTGATGACCAAATATTTGATGGAAGACTAGAGGCCAAATCATTAATAGCAAGGAGAAAAAGTGTTGTGCTCAGAACACATCCCTGGGGGACACCTTCAGCTTGGATAAAGTCCGGGGAGAGCACATTATTAACCCGAACACGGAAATGCCTGTCAGTTAAAAAGTTCTTAACCCTTTGAGGGTTTTCGTCGTACTAGTACGTCTTACGCGTGGGGGTTTTTGACGTACTAGTACTCATAAATTCTAGCGGCCTCAAACCTAGTGGGAGGAAGCTGGTAGGCCTTCATATGAAAGAATGGGTCTGTGGTCAGTGTGCACAGTCTAAAAAAAATCCTGCAGCACACAGTGCATAATGAGAAAAAAAAACTTTGACCATTTTTTTTTAATAAATCAGCGACTTTGCAGTGTATTTTCGTATGGTATTTATTGTTGTATTCTAGTTTTCTTGGTCTCGTTTTATAGAATGGAAGACATATTACAAAAATTGAGATGATTTTGACTGGTTTTACAAAGAAAGGTGCCTTGAAATTGAGCTCAAAATAGCAGAAATGTTCGATTTTTACCAAACTTCAAAAGTAAACAAATCGTGCCAAGCGTGCAATACACGTCAACTGGTGAGTCTAATATTCTTTCACAAGTGAACCAATAATATTTATACCATTTTTTACACTAATGCAGTAGTCTGCATAACAGTAAATCTTATATTTTTTGTGAAAATAAAAATTCAAAGTGGAAAGCAAAAGAATATAAGAGGGGCTATGAGACATGACTAATGACTAGAGGAAATGTCATTTTAGTGCCAGGAATGTCTTTCTTGTTTATTCTGGACCCTATTCGGAAATTGGCATCTTTTGAAATTTGTGAAATTGGCAAAATTGCTAAATTCTGACCACTGGACTGGATAGTTAAATTTCATAAATGAGTGGTTTCTTGCACCCATTCGATAGAAAAAATGTAGTTCTAGCAAAATATTCATGTTTTTTGTCGACTAGTACAGTGAAATTGGCCGAAAATGGGGCTCAAAGTGTGCAAAATCGCCGATGCGTAAACATCGCCGAGACCGCTAACTTTGCGAGAGCATAATTCCGTAAGTTTTCTATCAAATTTCAAACTTTTGGTGTCTTTATGATCGGGAAAAGATTCTCTATCTTTTCATAAGAGAAAATAATTTTTTTTTTTTTTTAAATTTGGCCGACCCTGAGAACGAGTTTCGGAGAGGGCCTGTCGACCCTCAAAGGGTTAAGGAAGGATGGTAGATTGCCTCGAAGGCCTAAGGAGTGGGCTTGGGCTAAAATATTATACCTCCAAGTTGTGTCATATGCCTTCTCAAGGTCAAAAAATATGGCAATAACTGAGTGGTTATTCGCAAAGGCATTACGAACATACGTATCCAAGCGTAGTAAGGGGTCTATGGTAGAACGTCCCTTACGAAAGCCATATTGATGAGTGGAGAGACTGTTGTGTGTCTCTAAATACCACACTAAACGTCTATTTACTAGGCGTTCCATCACTTTGCAATGGGACGATAGTGGGAGGTTTCATGTCCCGTAGTGCCTGGTTTGCGGAAAGGGAGAACAAGGGCGGATTTCCACAGCTGTGGAAGAACTCCTTGTGACCAAATAAGATTGTAAAGGCGTAATAGGACTGCAAGGGCTGACTGATGTAAATGTTGTAGCATACGAATATGAATGTCGTCGGGCCCAGCTGCCGATGATGGCAAGCTGAGAGTGTTGCCTCCAGTTCTTGAAGTGTAAAAGGCACATTATACTGTTCTTCTCTGAGAGAAGAAAAGTCCAAGGGTGCTAACTCTCTGGCAGACTTTGAGGAAAGAAATGAGGGGCATAGATGGAGTCCCTGAGAAATGCGGACCAGATGATTGGCAATTTCATTGGCAACATCTAGTGGGTTTGCTATATCAACACCGGCAACCCGCAGAACAGGAGCCGGGTCAGGAGAATATTTACCACTCAGTTTTCGTACTTTTTTCCAGACTGCACTCATAGAGGAAGCAGAGGTGATGGTGGAGACATAATCTCACCAGCAAGTGCATTTAGCGTCATGGATGACACGGCGAGCGATCGCACGCTTCTGCTTAAAATCAACAAGTCTCTCTGTGGTTCTATTGTACCGGTACCTGCCCCATGCAGCGCGTTTCAAACGTACTGCACGAGCACAAGAAGGAGACCACCAAGGCACGCATTTCTGAGAATGCCTGCCCGAAGTTTGGGGTATAGAATGAGAAGCTTCGGTTAAAACGGAGGACGAGAAGAGGTGTAAAAGTTCATCGATGGAGGACGAAGAAGGAACCTCTCTAAAAACAGTTAGGTGTGAGTAAAGGTTCCAATTTGCCTGATCAAATTGCCAGCGTGGGATGCGAAGAGGTGGTGAATATGAAGGGGAAGTAAGAATGATTGGGAAATGATCGCTGTTATGTAAGTCCGGAAGAACAGACCAAGTGAAGTCTAATTTGGCGGAGGAAGAGCAGACTGAGTGATCGATGCAAGAGAGAGTGCGAGTCCGAGGATCAAAATGGGTGTGAGTACCTGTATTTAAAACATGGCCATCCAGCGAAATATTGCAGATCTATCGCCGAATGCCCAGTCTGTGGTGCCGATGACCATTCTAATATGGTGGGTGGCAAGAAAAGCCTCTAACTGAATGCCACGGGAATCACAGTGAGACCCCCCCCCAGAGGAAATGGTGGGCATTAAAATCACCAAGTAACAAAATCGGTGGTGGTAATGACGGAACAGGAAAGGCAATATCCGGAATAGATAATGCCCGAGGAGAGAGATATAAAGAACAGAGCGTATACCACCTATGCAAGTGGATACGGGCTGCTGTGTAATGCAGCGAAGTATGAACAAATAGCTGATGGTACGGAATATCAGTGCGTAGAAGAAGGGCACTTTCATTAAAGGTCCCATCAGGAAAAAGATCTGAAGAATACAATAAATTATAGCTTGAGATGGGAGAGATAACAGCAGAGTGTAATTTTGGTTCCTGTAAGCAAACACCAACAGGGGAAAACTGGGAGAGTAACATCTGAAGCTCACCTGATTACCCCTGAGGCCGTGTATATTCCACTGTAAATAGGCCATGATTGGCAATGATAAAGATACCTGAAATCCGCAGGTAAGGGTTCCTACGGACTAGAGGGGTTAGAAAAGTCCACATGCGGAGGCAGTGGAAAACGTTCAAGCAGCGAAGGAACGGTGCACTGTGAAGTAAGGAGTTGCGCAGATGGAGTAGAGGAGAGAGAAGGAGCGGAGGGTGGATCAGTGTCCATTGATGGTTTGGTCTCTGCAATATATTCAGAGATTGCTTCAAGTGTTTCAGAATTCAGAGACGTCGTATGGGAGACAATATTGGAAATGGTAGGGGGAGGATGAGTAAAGATTGGAACTGTAATGGACTGTACCAAGGTAGGGGGGGGGGGCGAAAGGGTGGAGGGAACTGGAGAAGTGTGGAAGGGGATAGAAGAGGCAGAAACCTGGGAGGTGGCAGAAGAGGAAGAAACTTGGGAGAGAACAGGGGAGGAAGGTACAGTACGAGGAGGAGGGTGAACCTCTACACTTGTAACAGAGCCAGTGAGAGGGGGAGAACCAGGTACAGAGACAGGGAAGGGAAAATGAGGAGGTGGAAGATGGGTAGGAGGTGTTAACTGACCTTTTTTTGACTTTTGAGAAGTAGAGGGACAATTGGGAGGAGGTGTCATACGAGATCTCGTCGCTACTGAGGCTTGTGAGAGAGAACACGAAGAAGCGAGATCAGACTGAGATGTTGAAGTAGGGACGTCTGAACCGAGGACAGCAAAAGAATTAGCTACAGGAGTGACTATGGGAGAGGTAACCACAGAGGTGGATGCAGAAGATGGGATACCAGAAGTGGGGGGACGTTTTGAAACACGGGAATAAGAAACATGAGGTAGTCTCTCTTGGAGGCGGAGATGAGAAACTGCCATGGCATAAGGGAGACCTTCTGCCTCTTTGAGGTAACGGATTTCCCGCTCGTTTAAGTAGACTTGACAACGGCGAGAGTACGAAGGGTGAGCCTCATGACAATTAAGGCAAGAGGGAGGTTGATTGCAAGACATATTAGAATGGTCATCGGCACCACAGACTGGGCATTCGGCGATAGATCTGCAATATTTTGCTGGATGGCCAAATCGCCAGCAATTTCTACACTGTTGCGGTGTAGGGATCACCTTTCGAACTTGTAACCGATGTCCTGCTACATAAACTGAGGATGGGAGTTCACGGCTGTCAAAAGTTAAACGAGCCACATTGCTAGGGTATCGTCTATGACCGCGGGCAGGAAGAACGTACGTGTCTACCTTGAGGATTGGGAGATCTTGGAGTTCCAGCTGTTCAAGAATGTCAGTGCCACATGTCTGGAAATTTTGTTGAACTATGGTATGGGGCAGAATGACGGTACCACTACAAGAATTGAGGGAATGATGCTTTTCAATAGTTACAGGAACAGTATCGATATGGGAAAGACGAGAAAGCTCATGAGCCTGGGTAGCATTCTGTACGGTGACGATGCGCATACCGCTCTTAAGAGCATGAAAAGAAATATCTTTACCAACATGGCGTAGGAGTGCCTTGCCAATACTGTGGTCAAAAAGATAGGCAGTAGAGGAAGTCGGTCGTAAAGTGAAGAATTTAGTCCATTGTGCAGTCTGAAACTGAGCGTGGAAAGGTAGTGAAGGACGTGTCGATCTTTTCTGAGAAGAACGAGAAGGTGGAGAAGTATCATCAGCAGGTAATTGTCGTTGGCGTTTAGGCGTGGGACCAGAGTTGGTCCGACATGGAACGGGCCGGCGATTCGAAAATTGCCGCACCGTAGAGGGAGAGGACGGAAACATAGTCAGAGGAGAGCGAAGGTCAGATAAATCGAAGGAGTCAGTTGAGGCCTCAGTACCTGAAGCGGGTGAGGAAATAGCACCGGCAAGAGGTACAGAGGCATGAGGAGTGTCCGAAGAGTGGTCCAAAGACGAGGCGGGGTCAGAACAGGGTGCGGTATCAAGAAGGGGCCCGGGGGTAGCAGGTTCATGGACTAGGGCTGCTATGGTTAGGTTACTTCTTTCTTTTTGTTTTTAAGAAAAAAAAAGAAAGAAAAAAAGAAAAAGAATAAAAAAAGGGGGGACCGGGGAGGGATAGTTCCTAGGAGGAATGAAAGGGCCAGAAATCTCCCTCCGCGCCCAAGAGGACCTCAGCACCGCAAGTAGCGCAGATGCAGCATGGAACCCGTGCCATACCCTACCCATCATGCCAGTAAACCGGCAATCCGGGATAGCAACCTCACATCTGCCGAGCTACCTCGGTGGACAAAAGAGAGGGCGGCTGGAAATCCGCCACAAAGCATACCTCCTTCGGCCACCACCCCCGGAATCCGAAAGGTGGCTTCCAGAGATACACCCGTCGCCCGAGAGACACCCAAAGCCACCCTCCGGGATACCGGAGAGGGATCAGGACATCCCCAGGCAATCCAGATTCCACGGCAAACTACGCCACCGCCAAGAACTTCAACGGAATGGGATGGACCCCGGTAGCCTTTCCCCTACCTAGGAACTAGCGTGCCTGTTGGGAAAAAAAAAAAAAAAAAAAACCAAAGGCCAAAAAGGAAGGGCAAAAGGGAGGGGTGGGGAGGAGGAGGAGGAGGAGGAAAGGAAAAAGGGGATGGGATAGGGAACGGGGGATTGGGGGGTATTTAGGTTCGGTCTGAGGAAGTAGACCGACAGCGTCTAATTCCTCAGACCAAGAGCCTCTTCACCACGCCAAGGAGCCCCCCCCTTGAAGAGGTCACCATCCACTGCCCTGCTGTTCTTCGTAACCTATTACTCCTCCATCTCCCTTTTGCCACCTGATACCCTCGCTTCCTTCCTGCCCTGCAGCGCTGTATAGCCCTTGTGGTTTAGCGCTTCTTTTTTATTATAATAATGAACAGCAGATGTAATAAAGGTAATAATTAAATTCTTTAATTTAACAGAAATTTCACCCATATCATTTCACCTTCCTTGGATTAAACCTAAATACCTCCCATTTCCCCAGGCACTACTTGACCCCTATTCGTTGTATGAATGTAATAATTTAAATGTCTTGGTTGAGACCTTAGCTCCAAGGCTGAGAAATATATTTATGGGGAAATGCTAAACCCATAGGGGTCAAAAAGTCAAAACAATGAGGAACAGTATCAATGTACACCCAATAGGGGTGCACAGCTGTCTGGAGAATAGAGGGCAATCAGGTTCAATCCAAGGAACCCCTCAAGGAAGGTTCTTCGATGCTGGTGAGGGGCTTTTGATCTAGGGAATTGGATCTGTGCTCCAGTTCCCTGAATTAAGCCTGAATATCTTCCACATCCCCCCCCCAGTATTGTATAATCCTATGGGTTTAGCACTTCCCCCTTGATTGTTGGTCTGATTGCTACATAAATTACATTCTATTAAACCAAGATCCTTGATGTTG
The DNA here is from genome assembly GCF_038502225.1 of Cherax quadricarinatus. Lineage (NCBI taxonomy): Eukaryota > Metazoa > Arthropoda > Malacostraca > Decapoda > Parastacidae > Cherax > Cherax quadricarinatus. The sequence continues at coordinate 11,438,973 of NC_091357.1, forward strand.
GTGAGGGGCTCTTGATTTAGGGAATTGGATCTGTGCTCCAGTTCCCCGAATTAAGCCTGAATGCCTTCCACATCCCCCCCCACAGGCGCTGTATAATCCTCCAGGTTTAGCGCTTCCCCCTTGATTATAATAATAATAATATTAAACCAAGAAGTATAAATAGGTTTCTGGCTGCCATCTTATGTCGAGGTTGGGGGACTGCTCTCTCCAGTCTGCATTGGCCACACTCGTCTTATGGGTACCTGATGGAGAGGTGCCCTGTTCCAGTTTGTTAAGCCAGATTCTTTTGGACTGCCCACTCTGTCAATGAGCATGCAGAATTTACCTCCATCACCACCACTCCACTGCTCTTACTTTACCTTCCCTTCTTCCTGATGGACCCACCTGTAATCCACTCTCTCGTTGACTTTTTGACAGTAACTAATTTACTGCACCAACTCAGATGATTATGCCTCTAGCATGCCTCACATCTCTTTTCTACCTCAATCTCTTACTACCCTCTACCCCCCTCCCTGTGGCTTAGCACTTCTTTTTGATAATAATCTACAAGCCCCCACTGCACTATGAACTAATAATCCCTCCCCCTCTTGCTACCCAATACCCCTGCCCTACATGACCCTTATAGGTTTAGCACTTATAATAATCAATCCAAGGAAAGAGAAGAAGTACAATTCCTAAGTTCAAGAACCCCTGGGAAAACTTACTTTCCTCTTACATTATAACTATGGGGGGAGTACTAAATCCATAGGATTATACAGTGCATGTGGGGGGGGGGGGGATTGAAGGTATTTAGGCTTAATTCAGGGAACTAGAGCATAGATCCAATTCCCTAGATCAAGAGCCCCTCACTAGCATTATTATTATTATTATCAAAGAAGCGCTAAGCCACAAGGACTATACAGCGCTGCAGGGCAGGAAGGAAGCGAGGGTATCGGGTGGCAAAAGGGAGATGGATGAGTAATAGGTTACGGAGAACAGCAGGGCAGTGGATGGTGAAAGGGTAGAGCAGCAAGAGATTGAGGTAGAAAGGGCTGAGGGGAGTGTGTAAGGTATCATCATCAGAGTTTGTGGAGTAAATCAGTCATCAAGAAGTCAATGAGAGTCAGGATTAAAGGAGGGTCCATCAGCAAGAAGGGAAGGTAGAGAGAGAGAGTAGTAGAACGAAGATGGCGTTGGAGGTAAATTCTGCGTGCTTGTTGATAGGGCAATCTAACAGAGTGTGGCTAATCGATACAGGAACTTGACACTGCTCACAGAGAGGTACAGGGTGCCTCTCCATGAGATACCTGTGAGTAAGATGAGTGTGGCCAATGCGAAGACGGGAGAGAGTGGTCTCCCAACCACGGCACTGATGACAAGAAGACGGCCAGTAACCTATGCTCGGTTTAATAGAATGAAGTTTGTTACCAAGCAGAGTTGACCAACGTTGTTGCCAACGGGCGTGAATGTGGGTAGCTATTGCAGCAAAATAGTCCAGAAATGGAACACCTCTATAGGAAATTGGTAGGTCATGTACTGCTGACCGCGCAGCAGTGTCTGCCTGTTCATTGCCCTGTACGTCGACATGACCAGGGACCCAACAAAAAATATCTTTATGCTTCGTAGAGATACGGCATAGCCAAAGTTGGATACGGAGAACTAGGGGGTGAGATGTATCAAATTTTCGTATAGCCTGTAGAGCACTAAGGGAGTCTGAGACAACCACAAATGATGACACAGGCATAGATGCGATACGAATACGTGCTGCAAGAATGGCATACAATTCAGCAGTAAAAATGCTAGCCGAAGATAGTAAATGCCCTCGCATGACGCTGTCCGGAAACACTGCTGCGAATCCGACGCCGTCTGAAGACTTTGAGCCATCTGTGTACACAGCGATGGCATGAGAATGAGTGTGGAAGTGATCAAGAAAAAGAGAGCGGGAAGCCACCATAGGCAGTTGGGCTTTCGAGCAAGGGAGTGAGAAAGAACAGATCCGAACAGCTGGAACTTCCCAGGGGGGTAGGGAAAAGTGAGATGCTACATGAACATATAAAGGTGGTAACTGAAAATCGTGAGAGCATACATAGTAGTGAAGGCAATGGGCATCACGGTGATCAGACAAGGATGGAACATTCGCTTCTGCATAGAGGCTCTCAACAGGGAAAGAGCGAAAAGCACCAAGGCATAAATGTAATCCTTGGTGATGGATGGGGTTAAGGCTAGAGAGTAGCAGGAGAGGCAGCTAAATAATTCTGGTCACCATAATCTAGTTTCGATAAAATGAGGGCTGAATGTAGGCGAAGCAGTTTGATGATCAGCTCCCCAGGAAAGATGAGCACTACCATCAAGGAACCTCCCCTGAGGGGGCTTTCCTCTTACAACCTACCTTAGATGTGCTATCCCCTTGAGGGAGGTTCCTTTGATGTCACGGAGAGGTGCTCTGACCAAGGAATTGGACCTGCTCTCCCCTTCCTTGGATCATACCTAATTACCTTAAGTGCTTTATGTCCCATATAAGGTTAACATTTCCCCCCATGAATGTAATAACTGACTAACAAAGGTTTTGGTTCACATTTGAAAGAGTGTTAACCAATTTTGAGATGCCAATTTTAAATACAACAACCTTGGTTTTGTATTTGTGAAATAGGACCCCAGGGTAGCTGTACATGTTTCTGTTCAACCTTAACAAGGATAATATAAACAAACGTCAAATAATTTTTCCATATTATATCTCCAGTTATATAATATTTGTGAAGAAAAGAAAAAAAAATTAAAGCAGATGCCTGCTAGGAAAAGTTTGGGTTTGGAGTTTTTGCGAGGTTCAGACTTAACTCAAATGTACAAGTATCAATGAAAACACGAAACTGACAGGGCAACAGAAAGTACAAATCTTTGGTTTTAAGGGGGTTATCCTGCAGACACAAGTGGTGGCAAAAGCACTGGGTAACATCACTGCAGTAATCTGACCTAATTATGTACAAATTTGTCAGCACAAAATGTTGAGTTCTTGTCACTGCACAGATCACCTACATATATGTGGAATCTCAATATGATGGGAATTTTTTATCACTGCAGTAATGACCTGCATATACATGTGGGAGCATAGCTACTAAAACATCATTAGCACTCAACCATGTGCACTGTGGTTTACCATCACTAGAAATAACACCATGTATACACAATGTTTACATGACAGTGAGAGTATTGGACCAATACGTTTCATTCCAGTGGAAGTCTACATTTTCCCAAAAACTTAAAAAATCAAAATTTTATCAGACACCAAGAAATTATTCTACTCCTTAAAATTTATTGGCAGTTTTCAGCTTTTTGGGAGAAAATATGGACATCCAAGGGGAAGCAACACATCAAAATTCTGGAGGCTAGTAATAAATATTTGTACTTTCAAATACCTTGCACTGACAAGTGCAAGTTGCTACTAATTAAAATGTATTTAGTTAGCAATGGCCAAACCCCCCTCTCTCTTCAGAGAGTCATTTCTTTTGAGATTCAAATAGCAGAGGTTAATTGGCTGATTCTATTCTGACTTGTTATTTTTCTTCTAAAATTAATGATGGGTATTTAAGACAGACTCAAAACCCTAGTTTAATCTAAGGAATAACTATATGCTAAAATTTGTTTCTGAACTCTTAACATCTGCAAGATCAGAATTTGCTGTCCTTATTATCATAAGACCTATGTCGGCTCCATTGCCTCTTCCTCGAAAAAAAAAAAAATCAAATACTCTCACTTGAACATGTGCTCTGCCAGCTCTCTAATACTTGCACACCCACTTGTCCCACAATCAATGCATTCAGAAAGCCTAACTGCGATGTTAAAACTGTGATTCCCAAAATTCAGCAATACACAGATTATGCTTACACATGAATGTGCAATATGGGAATTGTTACAGTAAAACTGTACCCAACATTGTTAATTACAAATGTTCAATAAGAATAAGAAAATATGAAAGCCACACCAAGCAGCAAATAGCAGCATATGCAAGGGGCTGGCAGTATGAATATGGAGGAAAAGGAAACAAATTGAAATAAAAATTGAGTTTGGGATACAAATGTATACTGGCCTTGCCTTCTGTACTAGTTTACACTATAAAATGTCAACATTAACACTGAATATGAAATTTCATACAACACTTAAGATTAAATATTTCAAATTGCCACTCCATCACCCAAGCTGCAAAACCTCAACCCTATGCTGCTACTAGGTGCTTAAAACACCATGGACTGCTTCCAAAACTGTTATGAGGTAAGACAAAATTCTTTTCTGGCACAAGAGATAAGACATTTAGCAAATTTCAAACCTACAGACCAAGCCAACACTTACATTTAGCATAATCATCCTTACTGCTACAAATCCCTCTTAATTCAAAATACTGACATACCCATTAAGGTAACCTCCCATGCCAAAACAGAATTGGTCCTAAAGTACCCTACTTGAGCAAATGCTGAAGCCTCCCAGTAAGTTATATACTTGCCAAGACTGAAAGGCTTGTAAATAAAAAGTCATTAAATATATACCCTATCCCCTAAACAAGCGGCCCAAGACAGCCAGAAGCTCAGCTGAGTGATTTTCTCTTAATTAAAAAATGTATCAAAATCACATGAGTAAATCTGTGCAAATACACCTCAAGATACATCCACACCAATTTCCAATTTGATAATTTATTATCAAAACAATGGTGTACAAACAGGCCAAGGTAGGAACTCAGCCAGCTGAGCTTAAAATGTTGTAAATACCAATAAAAGGGATGGGAACATTCTCATATCAATTAATGTAATTCCTAACCTGGAGATGTCTTAAGCCCCTCCCTCAGTAATAGCTAATGCTAATTTTGCCCTGTACATTGATTTTTTTTTTTGTTTTACATATGTTTTTAACTAATATGTAATGCTCCACAGAAGCAAACCTTATTTTATGTAACTGGCACTTAAATAATTTCCCCTGGACAAGCAAATGTACCCATTCTTACATTTTAGTAAAATTTAGGCAAGACTGACCAAGACATGAAACTAAAAAATTTCAAACTTATCCTGCCTGCATTGATTTTTTTTAATTACTGCACTTATGGTTGCCAAAGCAAAAAAAAAAAAAAATGGTACAATGTACTTGCATGTAGCTGCCTTGTACTGTTAAATTATTCCAATTTGTATCTACAAAAATTAGGGGGAAAAATCAATTAAGCTATATACGTACTAACAAATGTAAACACATCATATGTACATTATTTCATTACCAATTCCTCTTTTGATAGATACATATGGGTTGGTAGATTTTTGAACATGCAGTGAGAAACTATCACTGGTAATCTATGTCTTCCATAACAATGTAGACAATTATTCCTAAACATTTTAAATGTAAATTAATTTAATTTATCAGGAACATCAAATGTGTTCCAGTATTCATATCCAATATCCCACTTTAATACACTGTAACACTGGGGTTAGACTAGGGCTCTAGCACGATCATAACTGACATTAACACCAATTGTTATGGCCAACTTTTTTTCATTTCACAACTTAGGAAATGAAAAGGAAGCAAGTGCCTAAAATTTTAAATTTTTGGAGTAAACTTCCAACCATGCATCCTCTACCCAGGTACATTAGAATCACATTGACACAATGACTCACATTTTTTAAGTTACTTTAGACAATTGTAGGCTGGGATTGTCCATTTAAATTTGAGAGCATTATTTAATTCAGTACATACTGGGCCATAGGTGTCCTGTGTCAGACAATACACACTGGGCCAAAACAGCACTGTCAGACAAAAACACCTTGGCATTAATAGTATGTAGTATCTGGGCAGTAGCTTCAATTTATTACAACCAGTATATTCAAAGCAATTTTTTTTTTGTATAATGAAATTAAACGACATTGCAAATCTTTTTAGTTTCAATGTTTATCAAGGAAAGATAAATTTGAAGGGAAATCTTAAAACATTCCCCAATGTGCCAAAAAAGATCTGACCACAAAATCAAAAGTATTCTTATTTGCAACCCATGATTTATACTTATAAAAAACAAAAATATCAACATTCTTAATGTATACATCAAAAGAATAATACCACTTAAATTTTGTTTTAAAATATTTTATAGGCATTATAAAAAGTGTCTTTGCAATGAAGTGTCTTTGCTTTAACGCACCAGAATTTTATGCAGTTTTGAAGGTGTCCTTTTTCAAATTTACATAATACCTTGAAAGCAAATGCCTTAACAAGCATACCCTAAAGAAACACAGGCTAATACCATGTCTAATATTGAAAGTATTACATAAGCATGTCAATGAAATTATGTAAAGAATAAAGAACTACTTGGTGATTGACAACTGCATCCCCTTCCATTATTTAAGACTCATTATAGTTACCCTTTTAATCCTGGGTAAATAATAATAATCCCAAATAAAGCAATGTCAGGCAAGTATAAACTAAAATATATAAAATGCCTCAATAAACAATGTATCTGTGATGTAAAATAGAGACATCTTCCTATTGCCAGTATGTAAATTTTTCAACTGCAACTAAACTATTATACAGTTTACTGAACAATTACTACAACTCAAAACTTTCTTTGAAATACCATTTTCCCCATTAAAAATCTGAAAACTGATTAATACTTAAAAAAAAATTATAATCATGGATCCATGCTATGGCTCCAGCAACAATTTACCAATCACAAAGCCTCTGCCCTAACTTAAAATCACATGTGCTATTCTAACAAATATTTTTATTCACCTCTAATTCTAAGTCAGATATTCCTTTATGCCATACACCCAGAACAGCTATGCCCCAAAATTTTATTTGAGAATTCATCTTCAGATGTACAGTCTGTTTTTGCCAATGTAAACCAAAAGCAGAAGACCTAGCGCTCATTATACCCAAAGCTCTTCTTTACTTATGTGTTTAGATTGCAACTGTATAGTTCGTAGTGAAAGCCCTGCCCAAAAACTACATATAAATGTGGCAACAATTTCCATCAAAGCAGAACAATCAAGCAGATGACACATGAGATTCTGCCAGTCACTATTGGTGCATCTGGTGACTTGTCAGATCTCCAATCACTTAACCTACATTTTATACACCAAAATATGCTATGTACAGGTTTTACAATTCAGGTTTCAATACCTGACCACTCATTCTAGAATGCCATTCAGTGAAATAACACTATCTTTATTTTTTTTTATTATTTTTTATTTTTTTTTTTTGCCGCACAGCTTAAGTGTCTCAGCAAATTGAAGATGCCATCCACAAGTCTAGCACAAGAACCGAGTCCATAAACTTATGCAAGAAAACACAAAGTACTTTATTTCAAGACTTTCAGTTGCCAGTAGTACTATCTAATTCCTTAACGTATTAACACAGGTGACCCACATAAAAGGTCTTAAATAATAATTTTATGGATGTTTCACCACAATGACACCTGGCCTTGTTGCATGCAGCAAATTTGATGAGGGGGAGGAGAGGGAAGCAGATGTGGTAGAAATACTGGAAATAGGCACTGCTTCAATGCTTGTTGTAGTATAATTTGGTGACTGCTGAGGAATCCTCGTGCTGCTCGATAGAGTAGACACATTAGTGACAGGATGAGGACCCAAACGACTGTTGGCAGTGAGATTAATAGTAGAGTGATGGGGTAGTCTACTAGTGTTTGAGAGGTTAGACAAGTGCTGAGTGGGACGATGTGTTGTGGTTAGTTCAAGAGGAACTTCTTGAGGTTCTCCAACCATGTGCAGAGTAATTGGTTCATTCTCCCCTGCAAGAGTCACTTGTCCACTTCCAAGAGTTACTTGACCTCCAAGAGTTACTGGAACCTGTGCTTCTCCAAGGCCAGTGTGGTCTTCAATAGTTAGCGTTTCTTCTGTAATTATCTCCTCTTCAATACGTGGCTGCTGATCCTCAGTTTGGAACATGTGGTCACCCTCTAGATGACGTATAGCCTCACAAATGGTATCAAGTGACTTCTGACAAGCAGCATTTGTTGAGTTCACAATATATACACTGAAAGAAAAAATTTAATCTTCATATTTTCCTGCTAAAATTGAATAATTTTATTTAATTTAGTTACAAAACACTGCATTCGCTTGGTTATTCATCTCTTTAAAAATATTCCATTTCTAACATCAATAAACCTGCTTCTGTAGTGACTAATTTTCTCATGGTACAAAAATCAATCACAAAGCTACTAAAACTATTCAAAGTGTTTTTCAAATTCTGCACTCTATGTATATCCATAATTTCATTCCATGTCAGCAAATTTAGATAAAAAGGGAAATTTCTCCACCATATATACCAAAAGAGGTAAGGTTTTTAGACAAGCATCCTGTGACAAGAATAGTACCCCTCCTAGAAAAGAGAGAGGCCCCTATCACCAGCCACAACCCAATCAAACCCCCAATACTGCATTAAGGTAACCAGTGTTAGGAAGTAAATTAAGGAAATAGTGTGTTACATGATTAAACCTTTCATTGTTATAGACCCCTTGAAATTAATATTGCTCTCAGTGTTACATGTAAAAAAAAATTCTTCTGAAATGGTAGAAAATATTTTCATGAAAGACACAAAATGTGCAAAATTTATGACTGAATTATGTAGGTACAAGGTTAGCAGTCTGGGTGCAATTTACGGGTCATTCAGTTGCCCACTTTGAGTACTATTTTTAAGGCAATTTCAATGCTCCTTTAAATTAAATTCTTAGCTATTTCACTAGTATACTTCCTGTTCTTTCATTTGAGCTTGTTCAATTAGCATTAGAACTACTCTATAAAGTGCACAGATGTCAATAATTTGGTCAGTTTTTCACAAAATTAAAAAAATCCCAATTTAATAGTAGTCCAAAATAAACAATGCAGACATTCCGGGCACTAAAACATGTCCTTTATTCATTAGTCACATACCAGGCCTCTCCTGTATTGCACTTAAGGAGATTTACCTAATTTCTAAAAAAAAAAAAAAAGGAGAAAGAGAGAGAAAAAAGAAGATTGGTCATGGTTTATGGCACCCCAATAATCTAATCTGACCTAATGAAAACCCACAAAACAGACCGGGAGATGGGGGAGAAGGCTTTACCCATCCTCGGGAAAAAATAAAATATTTTTGCTAATTTGGACCCAACTTCAAGCTACTTCAGCAGTATATCTTTCAATCTATCATATGATACCTAGAAACAGCCAATAAACCACAAAAACACCTCAAAATCATTATTTCCCATCATATCCAACATCTAGGCCAAAATTTACCACTCAACTAATTTGAGGGAGCTGTGATCAAAATGTAGATCTATGTGAGGAACCGTCATTAATAATATAGATCTGTGTGATAGCCACTCAAAGAACTATTAAGATGCACACAAAAACAAAGGTGTGTAAATTGAATACAAGTAGAACTTTGCAAGATTTACCTGTCATCTTATATGTTCATGAGACTAAGAAAAGTTCATCAATCCTGCCAGAGTGGATTTAAAATTACAGGTTTTCATTTCACACTCAATTGTCAGGATAGATGTACTTCCCTGGATGGTTGCTATCTACAAACCTTCTATCAGTACCAATAACAAGACTATTCTCTGAAGGTGTAGCATCCCATGAACTAGTTCTTTTCTTGAATATTTAAGAAGATACAGTTAGAAAAAACTGTTTACATGTGATACAAGGGTTTCAAGACCAAAGGGACTAAACAAGCCCAATATCAACATATCAAAAGGCATTTTACATATTCAAAGTAAAACACTACATGTAAAACTTAAAATCTTTCTTTCAACACACCGGCCGTATCCCACCAAGGCAGGGTGGCCAAAAAAGAAAAACGAAAGTTTCTCGTAAATTTAGTAATTTATACAGGAGAAGGGGTTACTAGCCCCTTGCTCCCGGCATTTTAGTCGCCTCTTACAACACGCATGGCTTACGGAGGAAGAATTCTGTTCCACTTCCCCATGGAGAAAACTTAAAATACTTAGATCAATATTAACATTTGGAATCATCACAGAAGTGTCAGAAACAAATTTGTTACTGGCATTCAGATACTGGTAACATTAGTACAAGTGTTTAGATGCTGGCAATGCTGAAACCAGTGTTCTGACAGATGATTAAAGTTGATTAGTGATGTACAGTAAAAAAAATCAAACACTGCTTAAAATTAAATCCACGTGAGTGACCCTAACAGCAATAAAAAATTCACGCGACAGTGAAAGGGGTAACAAGACCACTGCAAGAATATAGGTGTTAACTGCAGGCTTTATAATTGAATATTTTTTTTTATCATCATCACACTGGCCGATTCCCAACAAGGCAGGGTGGCCCGAAAAAGAAAAACTTTCACCATCATTCACTCCATCACTGTCTTGCCAGAAGGGTGCTTTACACTACAGTTTTTAAACTGCAACATTAACACCCCTCCTTCAGAGTGCAGGCACTGTACTTCCCATCTCCAGGGCTCAAGTCCGGCCTGCCGGTTTCCCTGAACCCCTTCATAAATGTTACTTTGCTCACACTCCAACAGCACGCCAAATATTAAAAACTATTTGCCTCCATTCACTCCTATCAAACACGCTCACGCATGCCTGCTGGAAGTCCAAGCCCCTCGCACACAAAACCTCCTTTACCCCCTCCCTCCAACCTTTCCTAGGCCGACCCCTACCTCGCCTTCCTTCCACTACAGACTGATACACTCTTGAAGTCACTCTGTTTCGCTCCATTCTCTCTACATGTCCAAACCACCTCAACAACCCTTCATCAGCCCTCTGGACAACAGTTTTGGTAATCCCGCACCTCCTCCTAACTTCCAAACTATGAATTCTCTGCATTATATTCACACCACACATTGCCCTCAGACATGACATCTCCACTGCCTCCAGCCTTCTCCTCGCTGCAACATTCATTACCCATGCTTCACACCCATATAAGAGTGTTGGTAAAACTATACTCTCATACATTCCCCTCTTTGCCTCCAAGGACAAAGTTCTTTGTCTCCACAGACTCCTAAGTGCACCACTCACCCTTTTCCCCTCATCAATTCTATGATTCACCTCATCTTTCATAGACCCATCCGCTGACACGTCCACTCCCAAATATCTGAATACATTCACCTCCTCCATACTCTCTCCCTCCAATCTGATATCCAATCTTTCATCACCTAATCTTTTTATCCTCATAACCTTACTCTTTCCTGTATTCACTTTTAATTTTCTTCTTTTGCATACCCTACCAAATTCATCCACCAATCTCTGCAACTTCTCTTCAGAATCTCCCAAGAGCACAGTGTCATCAGTAAAGAGCAACTGTGACAACTCCCACTTTGTGTGATTCTTTATCTTTTAACTCCACGCCTCTTGCCAAAACCCTCGCATTTACTTCTCTTACAACCCCATCTATAAATATATTAAACAACCACGGTGACATCACACATCCTTGTCTTAAGCTTACTTTTACTGGGAAATAATTTCCCTCTTTCCTACATACTCTAACTTGAGCCTCACTATCCTTGTAAAAACTCTTCACTGCTTTCAGTAACCTACCTCCTACACCATACACCTGCAACATCTGCCACATTGCCCCCTATCCACCCTGTCATATGCCTTTTCCAAATCCATAAATGCCACAAAGACCTCTTTAGCCTTATCTAAATACTGTTCACTTATATGTTTTTTATAAGTTCAATTTTCCTTTACTTTCGTTTTTCTTTTTAGGTCGCCCTGCCTCAGTGGGATATGGCTGGTTTGTTGAAAAAAATAAATCCTTGATTTTGTCTTTTTTATATATGATCATTTGATGCATCTAGTATGCCTATACGTTTTAGCAAAAAATATGCCAAGAATATCTTTTTAGATTCAGGCAACATTAATTCAATAAGAAATTCTGAATTTTGGAAATTCTCATTTTTCTTTTTAGGTCAAATAGAGGGATTTTTGGAGCATGATAATTTGTGTGCTCATGTATTTTGGTATCAAGTCTAGACTTGGAATTTGTTTTGCCTTTTGGAAGTATGGGGAAAAAGGGAGAGGGATGAGGGAAATTCTGCTACTTCAGGTATTCAAGAGTACTTTTACATATTTTGCAATAGTCACAGGATGGCCAGGAACCTAGCACACAGCAAATGTAAAGGTTTAACTGTATGTACTCTCTCAATTTAACAGTAAGTAAAATTAAGACTCCTTCATATCACTTGATATAAAAATCTCTGTCTATAGAGAACAAACTGATAACTGGTAATGAATAAACAACGTTTACTAAAACTCACGTGTGATTCTTGTTATCATCCACATATTCTATGGTAGTTTCAGGGGATGGAACACGAGGTTCAGGCTCGACCTCCACCTTAGCTCCAAATCGACCAGTAGCAGTTAATGCCTCAAATACTGATGGTAAGGAATCAACACCTCCCTGTAAACAAAAACAAAAGAATTGCAATCATTCACATCAGTAAAAAACTGCATAAATCACTACATAAAGTGTAACAGACTAGTCTTTTCTAAATAATGACAAAGGAGACATCTATATAATACATTGCTATTAATAATAATGGTTATCCCTAACAGCAAAATATAATATTGTATTTATGACCTGTCAATTACTTCCCAACTTTCTGTGGCCTCCCACCCACACAAACAGGGATATCAGTAACAGGCTAATAGGCAATCCTTTCTTCTTTTAACAAACCGGCCATATCCCACCGAAGCAGGGTGGCCCAAAAAAAGAAAACAAAAAGTTTCTTTTAAATTTTAGTAACATACAGGAGAAGGAGCTACTAGCCCCTTGCTCCTGGCATTTTAGTCTCCTCTTACAACAAGCATGGCTTATGGAGAAAGAATTTCGTTCCACTTCCCCATGGAGATAAGAGGAAATATACAAGAACAAGAACTAGTAGGAAAATAGAAAACCCAGAGGGGTGTGTATATATATGCTTGTACATACATGTGTAGTGTGGCCTAAGTAAGTAGAAGTAGCAAGATGTACCTGAAATCTTGCATGTTTATGAGACAAAAAAGACATCAGCAGTCCTACCATTATGTAAAACAATTACAAGCTTCCATTTTACACTCACTTGACTTAATAATAGGCAATTACACACACTAAATGATATTAAGCATGTACTATATTTATTTACAAAGTATACACACAAAAAACATTAAAAATAATATTCAGACCTTGCTAATATTTCATATATATTGCCTAAAAATATATTGTTTCCATAAAGAAGCTATTATAGGCACAAGATCCAAAAGTAATGCATTGGTCAAGTAAACATGTACCTTTGATGACGGTACAACAGTGACAATGGTAGTTGCTGGGCTTCCTGAAACAACTGTTGCTGGAACTTGTGTGTGTGAATTTGGAGGTAATGACTGACGACTAAGAACAGCAGTTGGTGGCTGGCGTTGTGGTGGCTGACCAATACTGGTGGTGATCATAGTCATAGATGCAACTGAAGATGTAGTTGTAGCAATAGCAGCAACTGGGGTGGTTGTACAGGCTGTGGTTGCAGGGCCCTGCAATTTAAGGTAATAAATACCTTTCATAGGTACACTGCAAAACTATTGTACTACAATCTTAAGACACTAAAATTTTACTAAGCAAATTTACACCTCTATCCAACAATTTTTTCCATTGGTTTTATGTGATCAATGCAGTTTACAAAAGGCAATGAAAATTCTTGTAATGAAGAATTATATATTGAGGACCTAAATGATATTACTGTAGGTGCCTTGGGCCTAGAAAGCATTTACCACATGAAGTGAGGCACCTCATGTGTACCTCTGGCTACATAAATCTTTCTAATATCCCACATATCTGGAGTGAAGGTGGTCACAGGACTAAAACATATCCCTAATTAAATGTTCTAGTGCTTGTTCATGTGTCTCTAATGACAGATTATAGAGTATCCCCTGAGAGAGGTATATCAGCATGTGCTAGTCTGGCAAACACAAGGATGCAAATGAAAAAAAAATGAAGTCACTGAGTACAGTGCCACTGTAGAACCTTAATCTAATAAGTGAAACTCTCAGTTCAAAAATGTACACATTCACACTAAGAGCACAGCCAAGAAGTTGGAGTTATGACGAGAGGCTGAACTAGCTAAATCTCCTGCCCTGGAAGAAAGCAAAATAAGAAATGATATGGTCACTATACATAATTTAGGGAACAGAAAAAGCTGACATGGACCATCTTTACCAGAAAACTATCCAGACAAATGGAAAGTGAATGTCCAACACTTTGATGCAAGGGAAAGTATTAAAACCATAGGGGTCATATAGCACAAAGAAGTTCAATAACCTGAATGACAGTAGAGGTAATTCACAGCAGTCAATTGAAAGTTACGAGGCAGAAACTGAGTAGCAACTAATCCCCTCACAAACCCAAAAGATGATTACAAATGAGTAATTACCACATAACCACTCGCTACCAGTAATATAACTAGTGACCATATATGAGAACCAATGTATTTTATGGTGGGGGTCATTGTTTCACAGGTGGTCAAAAGGCAATGAGTTAGCGAATGTCATAACAGAGGCACATGCATAATAGTTTCTTCCAGCTGTAACCTCAGATGGCAAAGATATTCCACCTCCAAATCATTCCCTCACTGACATTTAGCAAAGGATGTCTTTTCATGGAAAAAATGATTCCCTGTTAGGAAGCTCCAACACTAAGGCCAGTATTAAAAGAAAGCAAGTAACTATGTCAATCCACCTATATTTAATGACCCATTACAGGTTGAGTACTGCTCTTAGGTCTCCTCCCTCTCCTACCAATCACCCCAGCATTATTTCAGTTTCATTACTCCATGTAAATTTGTTACTAAGTAAACCAGGCAATAACATCCTACTTATACAAAACCAGGATAGCAGATGAACAAGGAGGCTTTAGGAAGGGTAGGGGGTCTGTAGACTAAGTATTCGCAGGGAAACGTATAGGCGAATAATATTTAGATAAGGGTAAAGAGGTTTTTGTGGCATTTATGTATTTGGAAAAGGTGTATGAGAGGGTGGATAGGGAGGCAATGTGGCAGATGTTGCAAATGTATGCAACAGGAGGTAGATTATTGAAAGCAGTGAAGAGTCTTTACGAGATAGTGAGGCTCGGGTTAGAGTATGTAGGCGAGAGGGAGATTATTTTCCAGTAAAAGTAGGCCTTAGACAAGCATAGGTGATGTCACCATGGTTGTTCAAAATATTTAAAGATGGAGTTGTAAGAGAAGTGAATGCTTAGGTGTTGGCAGGTGGTGTCAGGTTAAAAGATAAAGAATCTAACACAAAGTAGGACTTGTCACAGTTGCTCTTTGCTGATGACACTGCTTTTGGGAGATTCTGAAGAGTAGTTGCAGAAGTTGGTTGATGAGTTTGGTAAGGTATGTAAAAGAAGGAAATTAAGAAGTGAATATAGGAAAGAGTAAGGTGATGAGGATAACAAAAAATTAGGTAACAGAAGACTGGATATCAGATTGGAGGGAGAGAGTATGGAGGAGGTGAATGTATTCAGATATTTGGTAGTGGATGTCTCAGCAGATGGGTCTATGGAAGATGAGGTGAATCATAGAATTGATTGGAAAAAGGTGAGTGGTGCACTGAGGAGGCTGTGGAGACAAAGAACTTCATCCATGAAAGCAAAGAGGGGAATGTATGAGAGTATAGTTATACCAACACTCTTGTATGGGTGTGAGGCATGGGTGGTGAATGTTGCAACAGGGAGAAGGCTGGTGGCAGTGGAGATGTCATGTCTGAGGGCAATGTATGGTGTGAATATAATGGAGAGAATTTGTATTTTGAAGATTAGGAGGTGCAGGATTACCAAAACTATTATCCAGAGGGCTGAAGAGGGGTTATTGAGATAGTTTGGACATGTAGAGAGGATGGAATGTAATAGAATGACTTCGAGTGTGTATAAATCTGTAGTGGAGGGATGGCGGGGTACGGGTTGGCCTATGAAAGGTTGGAGGGACGGGGTAAAGAAGGTTTTGTGTGCAGGGGGCTTGGACTTCCAGCAAGCGTGCGTGTGTGTTAGATAGGAGTAAATGGAGACAAATGGTTTTTAGGACTTGACGTGCTGTTGGAGTGTAAGCAAAGCAACATTTATGAAGGAATTCAGGGAAACTGGCAGGCCGGACTTGATTCCTGGAGATGGGAAGTATGGTGCCGGCACTCTGAAGGAGGGGTGTTAATGTTGCAGTTTCATAACTGTAGTGTAAGCATGCCTCTGGCAAGACAGTGATGGAATGAACGATGATGAAAGTTTCTCTTTTTCGGGCCACCCTGCCTTGGTGGGAAACGGTCGATGTGTTAATAATAATAAAAAATTTCCAGTCCCTTGGTATCTGTAATAAGCCTGATCAGGCCATAAACAATTACATGTAATAAGAATCTTCTATATGCTTTGTGAACTATACTGATCATATATGGTGACTAAATTGTATGTACAGAATACCGACAGAAATTAGACATGGTATAATGGTGAATTTGTATAAATCAAATTGGCATAAAGGCGAGAAAGACCTGTAACTAACTTCAGAAGAAAATATAATGCAAACTAAGAAACTTTCAGTCCACATATACAATACAATCCTATCAGCAGGCCAAAAGTGAAGAGGTAGAGCCAAGAGCTAATTACAAACTGGTAACTACATACAAAAAGAAAGAGTACCAATGGTGACTACCATAGAAAATATACATGCCATGAATAGAGATTATACTGAAAAAAATCCAAAATGTATCCCATACCTCTGTGCCCCAGGAAAATAGGCAATCAAAGAACAAAGTACAGGAGGGCCCCATTTATTAGTCACCCTTTTTTCAGTGTTGCACAGTTTTCGCTGATTTTCAATTGAGCCATTGCTTATTCTAGTCGGTGCTTTTTCTGCACAACAGTTGCGTAAGGGAAGGGCAACTGACACCAAATTTTAAGTATTTTTCTTTTTTTATGCCTAGCAGTATTGAGCCTTTAACCCTTTCAGGGTCCGTGCCGTAGTTCTACGGCTTTGAGTTCTGGGTCCAAACCGTAGTTCTACGCCATGAGCTCAGCTCACTCAGATAAGCTGTGAGCGGTAAATTTGGGCCTAGATATGAGAGAATACATCTATGTGGTAAGTGTGCACCACATGAAACATATCCTGTAGCACACAGTGCATAATGAGAGAAAAAAAAAACGAGACCAATTTTGGATTAAAACAGCAACTTTGCAGTTTTTTTTTTTTTGTATGTTTTTTATAGCTGTATTTGAGATTTCTTGGTCTCATTTGATAGAATGGAAAATATATTACAGAAATAGAGATGATTTTGATTGGGTTTAGTACTGAAAATGGCTTGAAACTGAGCTTAAAGTAGCAGAAATGTTAAAATTTTGCCGATGTTCAGGAGTAAACCAATCAACATCACTCATCCAATACATACGATCGCACGTGCAAAGAAAATGATAGGATGGATAATGAGAACTTTCAAAACGAGAGATGCCAAGCCCATGATGATCCTTTTCAAATCACTTGTTCTCTCTAGGCTGGAATACTGCTGTACATTAACATCTCCATACAAAGCAGGTGAAATCGCAGATCTAGAGAGTGTACAGAGATCCTTTACTGCACGTATAAGTTCTGTCAAGCACCTTAACTACTGGGAACGCTTGAAAGCACTTGACTTGTACTCGTTGGAACGCAGGAGGGAGAGATATATCATAATCTACACTTGGAAAATCTTGGAAGGAATGGTCCCAAATCTGCACACAGAAATCACTCCCTACGAAAGTAAAAGACTGGGCAGGCGATGCAAAATGCCGCCAATAAAAAGTAGGGGCGCCATTGGTACACTAAGAGAAAACACCATAAGTGTCCGGGGCCCAAAACTGTTCAACAGCCTCCCATCAAGCATTAGGGGAATTGCCAATAAACCCCTGGCTGCCTTCAAGAGAGAGCTGGACAGATACCTAAAGTCAGTGCCGGATCAGCCGGGCTGTGGCTCGTACGTCGGACTGCGTGCGGCCAGCAGTAACAGCCTAGTTGATCAGGCCCTGATCCATCGGGAGGCCTGGTCGTGGACCGGGCCGCGGGGGTGTTGATCCCCGGAATAACCTCCAGGTAACCTCCAGGTATGTCAGCTGATGGGTCTTATGTGCGTTCACAAATGCGCTGATATTATTTACACAATTATTACAATATTGCATAAGAGTAAATCTTCCCTTTTTTTATTTGAATAAAAATTAATGATATTAATAAAAAATCAAAACGGAATTCATTTGTAAAGCCTGAAAGCATAACTAATGAACAGAGGAAATGTTAGTTTAGTGCCAGGAATGCCTGGGTTGTTTATTCTGGACCCTATTTTGAAATAGGAATATTTTGAACTTTGCGATAAATTGGCCAAATTACCAATTTCCGATCACTTTACTGGGAAGTTGAAACAGTTGACTTGGTGATTTCTTGTGCTCAATCAATAAAATAGAAGTAATACTAGCGAAATGGCTAAGAATTTGGTCGACTAGAATAATGTAATGTGCCTAAAATGGGAGTCAAAGTCAGCAAAATCTCCGATGTGTAAAAATCACTGATGCATCAAAATTCGTGAGAGCATAATTTCATCAATTTTCCATCAAATTTCGTACTTTTTTTATTTTATTACCTTCAGAAAAAGATTCCCTACCATTTCATAAGAAAAAATATAAAAAAAAAAAAAAAAATTTTTTTGAAACTTCTTGGGTCCTGTGGACACGTCTCAGATTTTGGGTCTGGACCCTGAAAGGGTTAATAATATGACAGCGTAAACATGTTATCAGGCATTTTAGACGTGTTCAAGGATGAAAAAATCACTTTTCCACTTACCGGCAATTTTCGCTTATCGCCGGAGGTCAGGAACCTAACAGCCGTAAAAATGGAACCCTCCTGTACAAGCAGTAAAATACTACCATGTAAATTAAGTAATATTCTAAAATATGTATCTACATGTCTTGCAGAAAATGAGTTTTGATGATTGCTGTATTTACCGCTGGATGAAGTAGGTGTTGGTGAAGGAGAGACTGATGAGGAGACTGTGGCTCAGTTTTGATGGTAGGAGTGTTGGCTGGTCGAGGAGTTGTGCTCACCTCTACTACACTTGTCACCTGTCCTGTTACAGGCACAAGGCCTGCTCCCAAAATACCCCCTGAAGCTGGCCCCAACACTGCTCCTGATACTGGCACTGTTAGTGCCTCAACTTTGGGCTCACGGATTTCCTCTTTCTGAAAAGAAATATTATCCATAGTTAGTTCCTAATCTTCTAATTCAGCATCAACATGAAATGCAATTACAGGGTGTTCATGGTTGTGTTCTACATGACATGAAGACTATACAGTAAGAATATCTATAGTGTGTGATGCAAAACATTTTCAAGAGAATCATCTTATACACAGCAGTCAAAGCTGCACTATATGAATAATTTTTGTTGACGAACAAACCTGAATTCTGTACAACCAGCTGAAGTTAAAATGTTCAAGGTTGATAACTGGGACAGATCCTTTAACCTGAGAGATTATGATGAATTTTACAGTGCAAATTTCAACATTCCACCAATTTAATACAAGTACAGTGGACCCCCGACTTACGATATTAATCCGTTCCTGAGAGCACATCGTAAGACGAAATTATCGTAAGTCGAATTAATTTTCCCCATAAGAAATAATGGAAATCAAATTAATCTGTGCAAGACACCCAAAAGTATGAAAAAAAAAATTTACCACATGAAATATACATTTTCCTACACAAAAAAAGATACATGCACAAGAGTAGAGTAGTACATGCACAATATATATTGTGCATGTACTACTCTACTAAATGAAGAATAAATGACACTTACCTTTATTGAAGATGTAGCAATGACTGATGAGACACTGTCCTGGGAGTGCCTTTTCCTCCTGAGTAATGTAAGTCCTGTTTGGCATTTTCTTCCAGAACAGGCCTTATCACACTATGTATGCCACTATGATTCTTAAATCTCTCAAACCAACCTTTGCTGGCCTTAAATTCACCAATATGAGCACTAGTTCCAAGCATTTTTTCCTGTTCACCTAGGTGCTAGCCGATTGGTGTGGGTCACATCCTGGGAGACAAGATTAAGGACCCCAATGGAAATAAGTTAGACAGTCCTCGATGACACACTGACTTTTTTGGGTTATCCTGGGTGGCTAACCCTCTGGGGTTAATTGTTTCTCAGTATTCTTGATAAGCCACACCAACAACGGTGCTGCAGCAGCAGCTGACGGTGCAACAGCAGTAGCAGCTGACGGTGCTACAGCAGCAGACTGTGCTACAGCAGCTGACGGTGCTACAGCAGCAGCAGCTGACGGTGCTACAGCAGCAGCAGACAGTGCTACAGCAGCAGCTGATGGTGCTACAGCAGCTGCAGCTGATGGTGCTGCAGCAGCAGCTGACAGTGCTACAGCAGCAGCAGCTGATGGTACTACAGCAGCAGCAGCTGACAGTGCTACAGCAGCAGCAGCAGCTGACAGTGCTACAGCAGCAGCAGCTGACAGTGCTACAGCAGCAGCAGCAGCTGACAGTGCTACAGCAGCAGCAGCAGCTGACAGTGCTACAGCAGCAGCAGCAGCTGACAGTGCTACAGCAGCAGCTGACAGTGCTACAGCAGCAGCAGCAGCTGACAGTGCTACAGCAGCAGCAGCAGCTGACAGTGCTACAGCAGCAGCAGCAGCTGAGTGCTACAGCAGCAGCAGCAGCTGACAGTGCTACAGCAGCAGCAGCTGACAGTGCTACAGCAGCAGCAGCTGACAGTGCTACAGCAGCAGCAGCTGACAGTGCTACAGCAGCAGCAGCTGACAGTGCTACAGCAGCAGCAGCTGACAGTGCTACAGCAGCAGCAGCTGACAGTGCTACAGCAGCAGCAACTGATGGTGCTACAGCAGCAGCAGCAGCTGACAGTGCTACAGCAGCAGCAGCAGCAGCAGCTGACAGTGCTAAAGCAGCAGCAGCAGCAACTGATGGTGCTACAGCAGCAGCTGACCATGATACGATAGTATTTCTCACCATTTTTACCACAGGGTTGGCACTAGAAGCTTTCTTTGGGCTCATGGTGGCTTATTTAGCAGTTAGAAGCACTAAAACACTGGCATAATACAAAATATTCCGAATGTATGTGTGGGAGTGACCGCTCTGGCTTGTAAACACTGGCACACTAACTGAAGGCAGGCCAGCTGAGGTGAGCTCAGATGGACAGACATGTGGACGCAGTACCGGACGAATGCTGTAGGTCGAGTTTTTCAACCTAGGTCGAGGTCAAATTTTTATGCTGAAAAGCATCGTAGGTCAGTTGTAACGTAGGTTCGGGACATCGTACGTCGGGGGTCCACTGTATAGGAGACCCACGAATATGACACATTTATGCAGCACATTTTTGTTGTAAGATGGTTGAGAAATTGTGGCATAAACTTGTACAGACTGCCATGGCTGATAGAATAGATGTCTCACAGCTGTCTACAGCTCAGTAATCATATAACCATCTCCATACACTTTTTTTTATCAACAAGCAAGAGAACAAGGAATTTAAGCAAGGATAAAATGTGCACCTCTGGCAAGACAGTGATAGTGAAAGAGTTTCTTTTTTTGCGTCACCCTGCCTTGGCGGGATATTGCCAGTGCTACAAAAAAATCAACGTGTTTTACCATTATAAATTAGGAAACAGTATAGAGAATAGGTGATGAGATCAGCTGATAAAATACAAGTGTAGAGTCAGCTGATAAAATATGGCTATGTGACCGAGCTGTACACAGCTCACTCACATAACCATATGTAAACACTTCTTTTATCAACAAGCCAGAGAACAAGGAATTTAGAGAAGAATAAAATTCCTCCTTGTCATCTATTGTACAGTAAATTATATAAGTGGTGTCAGCAAATAAAACAGATATAACCCACAGCTGTCTACTGCTCAGCTGAACTACATAACTATCTTCAAACACTTCTGCATCTACAAGCAGAAAGAATTTATAGTGATAAGTTTGTGTATTAAATTTATAGTAGTCACTGGCAGTGTATCAGCCCTCTTCATTTTCTCTGGACAGAGCACTATGCCCACTTTCTCCAAAGGGAGAAAATTGGCAGTTTAACACTCAATGCTTCACTATAAATTCAGCTGTAAACATATTAGATTCTGTGATGAGAAAATAAAAACATTTCCACGCAGAAGTAAAACCTCCATTTAACAGGTTCAACAGATAAAATCCGGAAATGACCGACAAAATCTGTTAAATCCAGAACTGGGATGCACATATATTAAGCATTCATTACAAATTCCTTAATAATTAAATGTGTATCTGAAATATCTAGAAAAGGTTCATGTGACTACTTAGAAGCCAAGATTTATTGAGCGTTAAAGGAAATAAAGTCTTCATTCACTGACTACTCATGAGCCTGAGTTTTACTCCAGTTTACTGTATAGCTTTGTTCACCTCTGGTAGTTAAGAATAAGAGTAATGTTGAAAAGTCAATTTACCCCAAATATAATTAAGCACTAATCAAAAATTATCTACCATACTATGTATCTGAAATCATTGCTACATTTAATGTGAAATAATGTATAATGAAAAAAAATGAAAAAGATTCATATAAAGATTATTCACCAGGTTACTCTATTATATTCAACTAGTTAAATTTACATTTCACTAAAGTCTTTCATCACACTGTCACTCGCTTCAACTGACCGTTACTGAGATTTCCTTCATACGCTCAGGATATGTTTGAGCATCAAGCGATCGGATATGCTCTTCAAGAGTCATACGATGGCGTCTCTCTCTGTCCAGTTGCATCCGAAGGTCAATCATCTCACGGCGCAGTTCTTCAGTGGCAGGACCCCCATCCACCTGGGTGCTAACAACCACTGCTTCTCCACTGCTGCCGCCATCATCACATGGGCTTTCTCCCCCCGTTGGACTTCCTACAATAATATTACAGTAATTTAGACTTATAAGTACCTTTTCCTCTATGGCTACCACCATCAGTACATGGTCTCTCATTGCCTGTTAGCCTCCCTGCAATATAAACCTATAATAATATTACTATGATAAATTAATGAGATCACACTTCATATATTATATTCATGAGGCTTGATTATTTTTATTATTAAATACATGCGTGTTTTTCAAATCAGTTATTAAAAATACTGTATACAGCATTCACCTCAAATTGCTTAAGTGAATGACCAAACTTTTAATTATCTAAACCCCCTTCCTCTTTTGTAGTGGACAATCAAGCAATCACTATGCATGTTATATTCCTTCACTCAACTAATCTTCTGCCTGCCCATAATTCTGAGATCCTTATTACACATTGACTGCAGATTATTAAAATATTTTTCACAATTAAGTTTGCTATGCACACTAACAGTGCAAAACTGCCCTCAATCGTCACACAAAAAAAAGAATAAATTTAGGTCTTCTAAACAGCTTTCATGCAATTATGTATATTTTAGTCTACTGAACATATTCAAATTGCCTATGCACCTCCTTAAATATGGTGACTCACTGACAAACTGTACAGTCAGAATAACCTTAGACAAACAAAAGATTTACAAATGGAGCAAAATATCTTTTTCACACTTAATTACTTTGAAGTGCAAAGAATATGCAAGTGAAACAATTTTACTGATGACATGAAAAAATTACAAAGATATCGAACAATAAGCAGTCTACACTGGAAATTCAGTCACAAACATTTTTAATCTGCTGGTATTGTAGTTTGAGCATCTGTATTACTGTAATTACAGTAAAACAAGAATAGTGAAACAATGTGCTTCATGTTCATATCATTGTAAAATAATGGTTATCAATACAACAATATCTGCATAAAACAGTGTGGTATTTATTCTAGAATAGCTGATCAATAATGATAATTAACTGTTACTTTATTATTCCACACAGTCAAATGACTATTTGTGTGGCAGCATACACAGGCTTCTTGGAATAGCAGTCAAACCTAATTTACTAAGGCAGCAGTATACCATACTGTGTGTGTGTAAAAGAAAAGCCACTGTCAACATCACTTGCTTCAACAAGCAGCAGACAATAGCTATAAATAAAATGGCAGTGGTCATTTTGCAAACAAGCGAGATTTTTTTTTTTTAGCACAATGGTATTAAGAAATGGTTATAACTTTGATCATAATTTTTAAAGGGGTGGACCAGTAAGCCAGTGAAAGGCCTCGGTCAGATGACCAAAAGCTCCAATGGCGGGTCATCACCTGACTAAGACCCGTGTCAGGAGACGCTTGTCCTGTTTCCCGACAAAGCTTACCTAACCTAGCACAATGGTTGTTCCCCACTGATGCAGGGTGATCTTAAAAAAAAAAAAATTTTTTTTTTTTTTTAAATTTAATAATTTATACAGAAGGGATTACTAGCCCCTTGCTCCTTGGTGGTCCTTTATTCGTCAGAAAAAAGTTGTCCTCTTATGCAGGTCTAAGTTATGCACATGTGATTAATCAACTTCTGGCATAACTGTGATGGATGTCCATCCCACTTAAATTATTGGATCACCTTTTATCCTGTTTCTACAAACCTGATATATGCAAATGTAGACAGGTACAAATAAGAGAAACTGAGTGCTGAGGATAGCTAACCAGGAAAGTACTTTAAACAATATTTTCCAGTTGAATAAATTCAGATTTAGAAATGATATAGGAAAGTACTGGTTTAGCAACAGAACTGTAGATGGATCTGGATCATTAAAGCTAACACCTTAGTTACCTTTAAAAATAGGTTAAGCAAATATCAGTGAGAAGAGATGGATTCGAGAAGGACCTGCCAAGCACTGGTAGGAGGCCTATTGCAATACTTCTCTGTTCTTATGTTCTACACAAGGACATACAGTTCAATGCAAAACTACTACTAAGGTGCTATATTTAGCTACTCAATGCAGGCAACTTAGCCTCCAAGTGAACACAAGTTTAGAAACCAGCACCACAGCTCTTGGCCTTGAATTACATGCATTAATAATAAAGGGTGCCAGGGTACATGAAAAATGATGGATTAAAAGACTAAAGGCCCTGAAGAGTACTAAGAGTTCCAGAATTGCAACTTTGTTACAGAATAACCAAGTCACAACTCTTTTGTCATTAATGATCCAGCAATTGTGTGAAAGGAGACTGAGCTGTAAGATTCAAGCCTGCGACACCATGAATATGGGTACTGACATGATGTTGAAAGCGTGGAACAAGACTTAAACACATTGCTGATGAAGATTTATTGGAAACTGAGATTTCTTATTTGATATAATAGCATTTGCTAGAATGTTAATGCTGTTTTGCCTGTGTTGGAGAGCTGTTGTACATATTCCTTAAGGACAGCACTGACCTCACCACACACTACAAACTTTTCTTGTTGGGTCATGTATATATGGAGAGAGGCAAGAAAAGATAAGTTAACCGACTACTTTAGAGAAATATGGGTTCAGAGTATGGTCATTTTTTCACATGGTGACGAATTTTCAGGTATTGCCAAGGACACTGTTGGATAAGATGACTAGTCATGGATAATGGCCAAAGATATTGGATCCAAAGAATGTGAAGACTAAAGCTAAAACGATAAATAACAAACAATACATTACATTTCAAGTGAGACTTTGTAACAAATTCAATTCATTTCAATAATGGCTTAGTCAAAGCCACATCTCCAAATTATTACACTGAAGAGAGATTTGGTTATTTTAAAACTTATTGCTAATTATACATTTGTTGTCTATTTAACATTGTAAAATTGGCACCAAGTAGTCAGCGTTTCCCGACAAATTTCAAAATACGTACCTGAATTCTTTTTTGATTCTCTGACCTTGAAAAATGAACCATTCTCCCTGACTTTTTACTGACACGTGGCAACCATGGTAGTATTTCTTGAACAAGTGTAGAAATTCTCAATAGAAAACTGAATCACTACCTCTGCCAAGTGTTACAGCAACCTTACTGTGATGGATACGTCTAGTGGGCTGCCAGCAACAACCAACCTTCATAAAGTGGCAATCAACAGAAAATCCTGGCTCCAGACCAGGCTGTGAGAGTATAACTCAGAAAACTAGCCACAGGTGTAAATGTACATACTGTATAAATGAGTATGCAGAAATTGAGTAAAACTACAAGCAGCAACACACAAGGCTGGACTACAAGCAAGCCTCACCTTCAACATCTGCATGGTGCTGCTGCTGATTCAGATGGCGCTTAAGCTGACAGTTTTGAGACAAGAGGCGAGTCTTCTCCTGCTCAAGCTGGTATATATACTCTGCTGTTTGCTGCAGGATGGCAGCCTGAAACAATTATATAAAGTGTTACATTTATTTTCATATTTATGTGAAGTTTACAGGTTAATGCAATAAACTACGGTCTTCCACAGTACGTTAATCGTACATGGTAATTTGTTGTATGGTACCTCGGGAAACTAATGACGAACAATACAGGAGCCTTTATCAACAACCTTTAATCATAGGTTCTGCTCCTTTGCTGTCATGTGAACAATAAAAAAAAACAGGCAGTGCTTCTGTTATTTTCAAATATTTTATATCAGTAAACCCTCGATATGACAGACTACAAGAGAACTATCAAAGCATTCCTTAAATCAGAATACTGTACTTGTAATGTACTGCATACCTAATACTATAATATGGTACACAATTTATAATTACATATATTGTAATAAACATTGAAAATAAATTAGCTACAAGTATAATTTATCCACTGAATTTTAAATTATTTTAGAAGTTTGTTATATCAATATACAATATATCATGGGTTTACTGTACAGTGATAGAAAAAGTGTAAGTATGAGCTGGAAAAAAAAAAAAAAAAAAGTTAAAAAGAATACACGTACCTTGTTATGCTATACAGGCATTTCAATATTATATATACATATAAATGCATATTATTTTTTCAACAAGTCAGCTGCCTCCCACCGAAGCAGGGTGACCCAAAAAGAAAGAAAATCCTCATAAAGAAAATACTTTCATCATCATTCAACACTTTCACCTCACTCATACATAATCACTGTTTTTGCAGAGGTGCCCAGACACAACAGTTTAGAAGCATATACAGTGGACCCCCGGTTTACGATATTATTTCATTCCAGAAGTATGTTCAGGTGCCAGTACTGACCGAATTTGTTCCCGTAAGGAATATTGTGAATTAGATTAGTCCATTTCAGACCCCCAAACATATACATACAAACGCACTTACATAATTGGTCGCATTGGGAGCTGATCGTAAACCGGGTGTCCACTGTATAAAGATATATAACATATCCCCTCCAAACAGCCAATATCCCAAACCCCTCCTTTAAAGTGCAGGCATTGTACTTCCCATTCCCAGGACTCAAGTCCGGCTATATAAAAATAACCGGTTTCCCTGAATCCTTTCACTAAATATTACCCTGCTCACACTCCAACAGATCGTCAGGTCCCAAATACCATTCGTCTCCATTCACTCCTATCTAACACACTCATGCATGCTTGCTGGAAGTCCAAGCCCCTCACCCACAAAACCTCCTTTACCCCCTCCCTCCAACCTTTTTGAGGACGACCCCTACCCCGCCTTCCTTCCCCTACAGATTTATACATTCTCCATGTCATTCTACTTTGATGCATTCTCTCTAAAATACCAAACTACCTCAACAACCCCTCTTCAGCCTTCTGACTAATACTTTTATTAACTCCACACCTTCTCCTAATTTCCATCCGAATTTTCTGCATATTTACACCACACTTAGACAGGACATCTCCACTGCCTCCAACCGCCTCCTCGCTGCAGCATTTACAACCCAAGCTTCACACTCATATAAGCGAGTTGGTATCACTAAACTTTCATACATTCTCTTCTTTACCTCCATAGATAACGTTTTTTGTCTCCACATATACCTCAATGCACCACTCACCTTTTTTCCTTCATCAATTCTATGGTTAACCTCATCCTTCATAAACCCATCCACTGACACATCAGCTCCCAAATACATCTGAAAACATTCACTTCTTCCATACTCCCTCTCTCCAATGTGATACCCAATTTTTCTTTATCTCAATCATTTGATACCCTCATCACCTTATTCTTATCTATGTTCACTTTCAACTTTCTAACTTTACACACCCTCCTAAACTCGTCCACTAACCTTTGCAACTTTTCTTTAGAATAAAAAATAAATATATAAATATATATATTATAGGTAGTAGGTTGGTAGACAGCAACCGCCCAGGGAGGTACTACCGTCCTGCCAAGTGAGTGTAAAATGAAAGCCTGTAATTGTTTTACATGATGGTAGGATTGCTGGTGTCCTTCTTTCTGTCTCATGAACAAGCAAGATTTCAGGTACATCTTGCTACTTCTACTTACACTTAGGTCACACTACACATACATGTACAAGCACATATATACACACACACCCCTCTGGGTTTTCTTCTATTTTCTTTCTAGTTCTTGTTCTTGTTTATTTCCTCTTATCTCCATGGGAAAGTGGAACAGAATTCTTCCTCCGTAAGCCATGCGTGTTGTAAGAGGCAACTAAAATGCCGGGAGCATGGGGCTAGTAACCCTTTCTCCTGTATACGTATATTACTAAATGTAAAAGGAGAAACTTTAGCTTTTCCTTTTGGGCCACCCTGCCTCGGTGGGATACGGCCGATGTGTTGAGAGAGAGATAAATAAAATAAATAAATAAATAAATAAATAAATATAAATATATATATATGTATATATATATATATATATATATATATATATATATATATATATATATATATATATATATATATATATATATATATATATATATATATATATATATATATATATATACTATATCATTTAGCAATGAAGAATTAATAATGTTAGAGCACTTTTATCATACACAGTATTCAAAGTTATTGTCATAAGATGTTTCAGTCTGACTTGGATCATTAATTAATATAACAGAAATAATACTACTAATAAAATATCATGGCACTACTAACTACTACATTACTTAACTTTAGTTTATTACCTTCACTCACTTTATTCGATTACCCAAGTTCACATTACTAATAAAAGTCCTGTACTATAGGAATCCCAATGAATTTTGTTGCATAAAAATTAATGGCTCTAAGTGTTACAAGGGTTCTTATATGGAGTGATGGTGAATGATAAACTCACTGTGGCTTAGCATATTTGCAACTGTTAGTTTTTCTGTTGTTACAGTCCATCCTGAGGCCCAACTTGGTCAGCCAGGCTATTGCTACTTGTACCTTAAAAGTCCCCATTTTCATAAATATTGTAGTGAACCATCAGTCACTTCTTGCTGGTACAGCACTAGTAGTACTGTACCAGCTCTGTCTATATGTAAGCTCCTCTGTCTGTTTGACCGAGCTTACAAATCCTAACCATGGCCCAAGCTCAATCTGTAGATATTTAAGGCTGTTAATATGTACTGTACTTTACTTGCTGAAAGATGCGAGTTAGAGGTGCTGCTAGCTGGTCTGCACATCATCTCAGCAATCTTGGGCTCAACTTGTCTGGGCCCACAGCCTTTTCTTGGTCAAGCGATTTAAGAAGGAAATGCACCTCCTCCTGCCTTATTGTCACCACTGACAGTTTTGACACAGTTCTTGCAGCTAGCCAAGGAGGGTCTCTTGCTGGATCAGGAACTTGCATTTTGATAGCGAAGTTCATCAAGCAGATGGCCCAGGTGGTCCCTGGTCAAGGACAGACAAGGTTATATGCCTGATGAACTCATTCCACCTCTAAATCGACAGGATGGGACCACCTCTACTAGTAATCAATAGAAGGCAGACCTCATTGCTGAACACTTTGCTACCAAAATGCAAGTTCCTGATCCAGCAAGAGACCCTCCTTGGCTAGCTGCAAGAACTGTGTCAAAACTGTCAGTGGTGACAATAAGGCAGGAGGAGGTGCATTTCCTTCTTAAATTGCTTGACCATGAAAAGGCTGTGGGCCCAGACAAGTTGAGCCCAAGACTGCTGAGATGTGCAGACCAGCTAGCAGCACCTCTAACAGCACTGCCTAGTACAGTGTAAATGGCCCTCTCTGTGGAAAGAGGCAAATGTAGTCCCTGTTCACAAAAAGAAGAGCAGAGCAGAAATCAGCAACTACAGACCAGTGTCACTCCTGTCAATCACTGGTAAGATCCCTGAGACAATCTCAAGACAAATGACAGTTTTTTTTGATTACCACTCACTACACTGTGATTGTCAATATGGCTTCAGGAAATGTTACTCTGCTGCTGATCTGTTGTTAAACCTCTCCACTAAGTGGCACCAGTCACTGGATGAATCCAAAGTCAACTGTGGTAGCACTGGACATTGCCGGTGCTTTCGACCAGGTGTGGCACCAGGGCCTCTTAGCAAAACTTCAAGCACTGGGAATTGCAGGCTCTACACTATGTCTCCTCAGTGATTACCTTCATGGTAGATCTCTAAGGGTAGTTCTCAATGGAATGGAATCAACAAGACATCCTACTGGGGCAAGTGTTCCACAAGGAAGCGTACTGGGACCATTGTTATGGAATGTCTACTTCAACGACCTTCTTCATCTCATCCCAGAATCCCATGCATATGCAGACGACTGTACACTGACATTCACTTATCCAAGAGAAGAAATGCCAGCTGCTCTAAACTACATCAATCACCAGCTAAGAGCTATATCAGCTTTGGAAAATAGATGGCAAGTAACATTTGCACCTGAGAAAATGCAAATGATGATGGTCTCTAGGCACCATGATGGTAATGCTGGTGCAGTAGTAAGGATGAATGGGAGGGTGTTGGCACCTGGAGAAGTTGATATCCTTGGGGTGAAATTTGACTCCAAACTAACCATGAAGAACCATGTTGTAAATCTTGCAAACAAGGCAGCCAGGAAGCTTACAGCACTTCGCCGTATCTCACATCTGCTTGACAGTAGGGGTTGCAAGATTCTGTACGAGGCACAAGTATGCTCACACCTTGAGTATGCTCCACTTTCTTGGTTTGCCTCCCCCCCCCCTCTCTCTCATCTGCGACTGCTTGACAGAGTAGAGAACAGAGCAAGACGTCTCATCTCTCGCCTGGACCCATCCTGGATAGATCTGTCATTTCAGCAGAGCCTTCAACACAGGAGGGATGTGGGTGGCCTTACTGTTATGTGCAAGGCCAATATTGTCAAAGTACCACACTTGGATCCACTTCGAGGACAACGTGAAACAAGCTTTTATGCCACAAGACGGGCAGAAAGCAGCAACTTCACTCTGGCTGTACCCTTCTCCAGAACATCACTCCATCTGAGATCATATATACCCAGGATGACTCGAATATGGAACACATTCGTACAGCATAATGATGTCAACGAGATTAAGTCAGTTGATCAAATGAAAATGCTGGCCCACAGATGGCTCCAACTTCATCCTGTTCCCTACTTGTATGTCTCATAACAATAAAAATGCTTTCAAATGAGCTGATGTAGGTAAGCAGCTCTCTTGCCTTGCCAATAAAGTTAGGAATCCTAACCTTGTCAGAAAGCCCTAAGTAGAGAGAGAGAGAGAGAGAGGAGAGAGAGAGAGGAGAGAGAGAGGAGAGAGAGAGAGAGGAGAGAGAGAGAGAGGAGAGAGGAGAGAGAGAGGAGAGAGAGAGGAGAGAGAGAGGAGAGAGAGAAGGAGAGAGAGAAGGAGAGAGAGAAGGAGAGAGAGAGAGAGAGAGAGAGAGAGAGAGAGAGAGAGAGAGAGAGAGAGAGAGAGAGAGAGAGAGAGAGAGAGAGAGAGAGAGAGAGAGAGAGAGAGAGAGAGAGAGAGAGAGAGAGAGAGAGAGAGAGAGAGAGAGAGAGAGATATATATAATTTGTGCCTACAGAACACTGGAGGGACTGTGCCAAATCTTTAATGTCTGCTATAGTACCACACCCAGCTCTGAATGCCATCCCACGGAAAAAATGTTTGTACTTTGTCTATTTATAACTGAAGAGCCATCCATGAGAAATCCTTGCCACTGAGTAAAACTAATTTCTCACAGCCATGTTTGTTTTGGTTGAGAAACTAGTAAAAAACAATGCTTTAAAAACAATTAAACAGTTATGCTAAAGATACTATAGCAAAACAATTCTTAAGAAAACTGGTCTGAACGGACTTACTGTTTTTAAGAGCTTTACAATTTTGTTTGAGTAAACATAACACACATTTAGCTTTCATACAAATACTTAATCCTAAATTACTTAGAAAGTCAAACTTGAGCCATGAATATATATATATATATATATATATATATATATATATATATATATATATATATATATATATATATATATATATACACACACACACATAGGGGCACAATGACCCATGGCCTTTTAGATGCCACTCTCCCCCAGCCTCGTCCTCCCACTTGCGTCAAGGCTTAAAGGTAATGTTCCCAGAGACGGCAGCATCCTACGTCCCCCCAGCCCAGGATGGACTGATCATCCAGGCAAAATGCACCTTCAAAACTAAATGCTAGGATTTCTTACATAAGATTATATGCCAGGGTTTCTTACAAACACAAGAAACCCCACTATGAAAACAAATGAGTTTACAAAAAAGTTATTAGTTAAAAAAGATAATTGGACAAAATGTGCTTACAAACGAGATCAGGAGCAAGCATCCAGACTAAGAGGCACCCCGTCTGCAATTATGCACTACGTAGGTCCATTGAAAAATGCAAGAATAAAAAAAATGCACAAATTTGTAGATAAAAAATGAGCTTTTTATTTCAATAGAATTAAATAAATGAACACAAGAAAAATGAAGTCTCAGACTTAAACAGACCCATACGGAAATATACAATAATGATTAACAGGTACTGTATTGATTTTTCTGCTCACTTCAAGAGTAATTGTTTCAATAAAAAAGCTTGCCATAATAAACACACATCCACACACACTCGACCCCTGCAACCACAAATAGGCGAGTACGAATAGGTGAGTACATGACGAGGTGTCAGGGTGGGAGTCTGTGACGAGCGGGGTTCCACAGGGAAGGGCCAGTCCTAGGGTTCGTGCTGTTTCTTGTACAGTATATGTGAATGACATGACGGAAGGGACGACGTGAAACTCTTGCGGAGAATTCAAGTGGATGAGGATCAGGTTGAAGTACAAAGAATCTGGACAAGCTACAAGCCTAGTCCAACAATTGTCATCTGGAGTTTATCCCCACCAAGTGCAAAGGCATGAATATTGCGGAAGGTTAAATAAGACCGCAAACAGTACAGGCTAGGGGACCAAAAACTTCAAACTTCAATCATGGCGTGAGCATAATAACCTAGCATGTCTGAGGCGCACATCAACCACATAACTGCTGCAGCATATGGGAGTCTGGCAAACCTAAGAATAGCATTTCGACACCTTAGTAAAGACTCGTTCAAAACTCTGTACACCGAGTACGTCAGGCCCATATTGGAATATGCAATACCAGTATGGAATCCACATCTGGTCAAGCACGTCAAAAAATCAGAGAAAGTGCAAAAGTTTGCAACGAGACTAGTCCCGGAGCTAAGGGGTATTTCCTACGAGGAGAGGTTAAAGGAAATAGACCTGACAACACTGGAGGACATGGGGGGACGTGATAACGACATAAAATACGGAGAGAATTTGACAAGGTAGATAGGGACGAGATGTTTCAGAGATGGGACACAGAAACAAAGAATCGCAACTGGAAGTTGAAGACTCAGAGGAGTCATCAGAGTGATGTTAGGAAGTTTTTCTTCAGCCATAGTTGTCAGGATGTGGAATAATATGGAGAATGATGTGGTGGAGACAGGATCCATACATAGCTTTAAGAAGAGATACGATAAAGCTCATTGAGCAGGGAGAGAGTGGACCTAGTGGCCAGTGAAGAGGCGGGGTCAGCTGTGAATCGACTCCAGCAATCACAAATAGGTGAGTACACACACACACACACACACACACACACACACACACACACACACGCACGCACACAAAGTATATCAATGCATTCGCGGAGACAAGTGTTTTAAAGCAAAAAGTATAATGTGACTGGCCGGGATTTGAACCCGACTCATCTAAGCAGCCTCCCTGGAAGCTAGCTATACTACCGTGCCACAAGATGTTAAGTGTCCAGTGAGAACACACGTTTTCCCTAGCGACGGGCACATCCCATGGCAGGTGAAGGGGGTCGTGACTGGTAGGTCAGGGAGTCGTTTCAGGAGGGCCAGGTGGTCAGGAGAGGCAGATGGTCAGGAGAGGTCGTGGCAGGTGAATATAGGGTCAGGGGGGATTGGGGGGTCATGGCAGGTGGAGGGGGTCTGAGGGGTCGTGTCAGGTGGAGTAGAGTCAGAGGGGTCGTGGCAGGTGGAGGGGGTCTGAGAGATCGTGGCAGGTGGAGTCGAGTCGGAGGGGTCGTGACAGGTGGAGTTGGGTCTGGGGGTCGTGTCAGGTGGAGTAGGGTCTAGGGGAGTCGTGTCAGGTGGAGTAGGGTCTAGGGGGGTTGTGTCAGGTGGAGTAGGGTCTAGGGGTCGTGTCAGGAGTAACGTCTGGGGGTCGTGTCAGGTGTAGGGTCTGGGGGTGTCAGGTGGAGTAGAGTCGGAAGGGTCGTAGCAGGTATAGGGTCAGGGGTCGTGGCAGATGGAGTAGGGTCAGAGGGGTCGTGGCAGATGGAGTAGGGTCTGAGGGGTCGTGGCAGATGGAGTAGGGTCTGAGGGGTCGTGGCAGATGGAGTAGGGTATGAGGGGTCGTGGCAGATGGAGTAGGGTCTGAGGGGTCGTGGCAGATGGAGTAGGGTCTGAGGGGTCGTGACAGATGGAGTAGGGTCTGAGGGGTCGTGGCAGATGGAGTAGGGTCTGAGGGGTCGTGGCAGATGGAGTAGGGTCTGAGGGGTCGTGGCAGATGCTGGAGTTCCAAGAGTTCCTACCCCAGGAGCCAGATTTGTTTGATGCTTGCCTGATCAGCCAGGCTTTGCAGCTGGCTGCCCGCTGCTCCACATATCCATCAAAGCCCTCCAGGTAGCCTGGATGATCAGACACCTGATGGAGCAATTTGTTCTATTCCCCCTTCCTCGACGAGAGGAATAGAGAAAAAAACTTTAGACCTTGATGGGCTAGACCATTATATAAATGATTAAGAAAAACCGACAAGTTGATGAATGAGACACTTGTGCAACACTTGTGAATTTTTGTTGTGGAAACGTTTCACCAGCCAGTAGCTTCATCAGTCCAATACAAAGAACGGTGGAAGAGGAGTTCCAGGTAACCAGTCCCTCGGCCTGGAGTCGATGTGCTCGATGGACTGAGTATATCGACTCCAGGCTGAGGGACTGATTACCTCATATTTCTCATCTTCCACCGTTCTTCTCTGTACTGGACTGATGAAGCTACGGGCTGGCGAAACTTTTCCACAATAAAGATACCCAAGTATTCCACAAGTGCCTTATCGTCAAGGACTAGACCAGTTACTTAACATTAGACCGTATCACAGGGCTACATTTTCTTCAACACTTAACAATTCCAAGTCTGAAGTTTTCTTCTACGCTGGTATTTTGCCCAGGATGTGACTGATGATGTGGGTGGGATGGGTGAGGGGGGGGGGGTAAGGCGTAAAGAATGTCGCCAAAGCAACAGGTACGCGATGGTAGCAGCAGACGGCCAACTGCCTACGTTGCTCTCCCCCGGCACCCCCTCTACCCTACCCCATTAACTCATCTCAATCCTCCCCCACTAGCGTAACAATGACCTTGACGATAATAAAAACCCATACCAGACTCGTTACCAACACACCCAACAAAGAAAAGCAGTGTTGAAAGATTACATTTTTTCTTCACTAATAAAAATGGTAGAATAATAGAATAGAATCAGGAAAAGAGGTAATACACGCCACAACCAATTAAACGCTTAAGACAGGACACCATGAGCATAGCTTTCCTCTTATAACTATAAATAGATAATTACAAAAAAAAAAATCACAGGATGAGGGAGACACTGAACCTTATCAACATCAAAATGAACCAAAGAAATACATAGAGGATATACTACAGCATGAGGGTGCCTTATTTCATTTCATTGGGAAACAGGAAAAACTACAAGAACGAATGAATAACTGGGCGAACAGTTCTTAGGAGCTCGGCCACTGCAAACAAAGGAGAGCAAACACCTATTGGCCAGGGTGACAGTCAAGATACCGACATAAACAAATGAATATCTGAAAGATACGAGTCACATCGAGAAGTATAAGAACGGGCAACTGATACCAGGTTATAATTATAACCATATTTTTTTAAAGGGGGTGGACAGGTAAGCCAGTGGAAGGCCTCGATCAGATGACTATAAACTCCAGCTGCGGGTCATCATGTGATCAAGACCCGCGTCAGAAAACACTCATCTTGTTTCCTGACAAACCTACCTAACCTAACTAGTGGTGTTACACTAATGAGAGCCTATCAGAATAAGATTGACTATCAATTGCGTTCAATATTAGTGGATTATATAAAACTAAGGAACTGCCACGGAGATCTGAGTCTGCTTAAATAGTCAAACATGTGGTTACTAGAATTGAACCCCAACTAAAGGAAAGTACTGACACTAAGAACTAGGTAAGGGTGACCAGAAGCAACGTACCACCTAAGAGGGAAGCAAAGCAGGGCTAAAGCCAAAAAAAAATGAAAAAAATCAAACCTATGGTTTAAAAAATACAAATATAACACGAAAGGCATCGCAAAAATAAGTGTCTTCAGGAACGTTAATATACAACAAAATAATTTAAAATGTTTTACAATTACAGTATCTTGAAAACGCAATTCTTCTCACTAGTATGCTCACTCGGCTCACATACTAAGTGCCCGTGGTTCGATCCCCGGCCAAGTGGAAATGTTAGGCATGTTTCCTTACACCTACTGTCTCTGTTCACCTAGCAGTAAGTAGGTACTTGGGTGTTAGTCGACTGTTGTGGGTGGCATTCTGGAGGGTGGTAGTATACCTAAGATTGGGCTGGGTTTTAAAATGAGCTGAGGTAGGATAACAGCTCTTAGCGTGTAAAACTGGTGCAAAAAAATAAAATGGAGGTTCATATGTTTGCCACTAAACTGGTACCACTGGTGTAGAGATGTATATACCAGCCGATATAGGCGAAAAACGATAAAAGGAGATATGATTCCGAGATACAAAATGCTCAAGGCCAATGAATTTGCTATGCTTGTTATGAGCCCCATAACCTTCCCGTGAGCGATGATCAGAAATTATATAACTACAAAATGGTTTCAAGGAGACCAGCTGGGTGGACAATATTGGCAGAGCCACGACAAGGGTACAGACAGATGATGAATAACTACATTACCTGGAGTCTACCTGGAGGGTATTCCGGGGATCAACGCCCCCGCGGCCCGGTCCACGACCAGGCCTCCCGGTGAATCAGGGCCTGATTAACCACGCTGTTACTGCTGGCCGCACGTAGGCCAACGTACAAACCATAGCCCGGCTGATCCGGCACCTACTATCTGTCCAGCTCACTCTTGAAGGCAGCCAGGGGCCTTTGATATACCTTTGAAGAGTTTCGAGAGTTTATCTACTGAGCCCGACGACCATGGGCCAGGCTCGTCTGGTGCTTGCCTGGTCAACCAGGCTGTTGCTGCTGGAGGCCCGCTGCCCCACATATCCATCACAGCCTGGTTGATCTGGCACCTGGTGAAGATACTTGTCCAGTTTCCTCTTGAAGGCTTCTACACTTGTTCCGGCAGTGTTTCTGATATCCTCTGGTAAGATGTTGAAAAGTCGAGGACCCCGGATGTTGATATAGTGTTCCCTTACTATCCCCACTGCACCCCTGCTCCTCACTGGGTTTATTTTACACTTCCTCCCATATCTCTCACTCCAGTATGTTGTTGGTAATTCCCCTTTGTATGGTGGGAGGCTGTTGAACAGTCTTGGGCCCTGGACACTTACGGTGTTTTCTCTTAGTGTAGCAATGGCACTCCTACTTTTCATTGGGGGTATTTTTTATCGCCTGCCCAGTCTTTTACTTTCGTAGGGAGTGATTTCTGTGTGCAGATTCGGGATCATTCCTTCTAGGATTTTCCAAGCGTAGATTATATCTCTCGCCTGCGTTCCAACGAGTAAAAGTGCTTCCAAGCATTCCCAGTAGTTGAGGTGTTTGATAGAACTTATATGTGCAGTAAAGGTTCTCTGTACACTCTCCAAACCTGCAATTTCACTTGCTTTGAACGGAGATGTTAATGTATAGCAATATTCCAGCCTAGAGAGAACAAGTGATTTGCTAGCTAGCTAGACATTAAAATGAGTTTTAACGGTGCAAAGTAATATGTACATAAGTGGAACATGCCAGGAAATACTAGTGGAGGCTGACTCCATATATACCTGGAGGTTATTCCGGGGATCAACGCCCCCGCGGCCCGGTCCATGACCAGGCCTCCCGATGGATCAGGGCCTGATCAACTAGGCTGTTACTGCTGGCCGCACGCAGTCCAACGTACGAGCCACAGCCCGGCTGATCCGGCACTGACTTTAGG
This sequence comes from Cherax quadricarinatus, assembly GCF_038502225.1. Taxonomy (NCBI): domain Eukaryota; kingdom Metazoa; phylum Arthropoda; class Malacostraca; order Decapoda; family Parastacidae; genus Cherax; species Cherax quadricarinatus. The sequence continues at coordinate 11,477,410 of NC_091357.1, forward strand.
TATCTGTCCAGCTCTCTCTTGAAGGCAGCCAGGGGTTTATTGGCAATTCCCCTAATGCTTGATGGGAGGCTGTTAAACAGTTTTGGGCCCCGGACACTTATGGTGTTTTCCCTTAGTGTACCAATGGCGCCCCTACTTTTTATTGGGGGCATTTTGCATCGCCTGCCCAGTCTTTTACTTTCGTAGGGAGTGATTTCTGTGTGCAGATTTGGGACCATTCCTTCCAAGATTTTCCAAGTGTAGATTATGATATATCTCTCCCTCCTGCGTTCCAACGAGTACAAGTCAAGTGCTTTCAAGCGTTCCCAGTAGTTAAGGTGCTTGACAGAACTTATACGTGCAGTAAAGGATCTCTGTACACTCTCTAGATCTGCGATTTCACCTGCTTTGAATGGAGATGTTAATGTACAGCAGTATTCCAGCCTAGAGAGAACAAGTGATTTGAAAAGGATCATCATGGGCTTGGCATCTCTCGTTTTGAAAGTTCTCATTATCCATCCTATCATTTTCTTTGCACGTGCGATCGTGGCACTGTTGTGATCCTTGAAAGTGAGATCCTCAGACATTACTACTCCCAGGTCCCTTACATTAGTTTTCCGCTCTATTGTATGGCCGGAGTCAGTAGTATACTCTGTTCTAGTTATTATCTCCTCCAGTTTTCCATAACGGAGTAGTTGGAATTTGTCCTCATTGAACATCATATTGTTTACCGTTGCCCACTGGAAAACTTTGTTTTTATCTTCTTGGAGATTAACCGCGTCCTCAGCAGATGACAGCCTCATGCAACAACAATCGATCGAAAAAAAAAACAGGAACCAGAATTCGCCCCCCCCCCCACAACCGACTAATTAATCAAACAACATATGGGCCAGTGCGCGCGCGCGCGCACACACACACACACACTGAGGAGAGGTTTATACCCAAGGGCAACAGGAATAATGAAAAAGCCAGGGTGAGCCCGTGGTTCACCCAAAGGTGCAGGGAGGCCAAAACCAAGTGTGCTAGGGAATGGAAGAAGTATAGAAGGCAAAAGACCCAGGAGAATAACGAGAGCAGTCGTAGAGCCAGAAATGAATATGCACTGGTAAGGAGGGAGGCCCAACGACAATATGAAAATGGCATAGCAGCAAAAGCTAAATCTGACCCGAAGCCGTTGTAGAGCCACGTCTAGAGGAAAACAGTAGTCAAGGACAAGGCAATCAGGCTAAGGAAGGAAGGAAGGAGAGATCACAAGAAACGACCGCGAAGTATGTGAGGAACTCAACATGAGATTCAAAGTGTTCACAGAGGAGACAGAAGGGACTCCAGAAAGATGGACAGGTGGGGTACATCACCAAGTGCTGGACACAATACATACAACCGAGGAAGAAGCAACAGACATGGAGAACTAAACAAGCTATAGACCAGTGTCACTGACATGTATCGTATGCAAAGTCATGGAGAAGATTATCAGAAGAGTGGTGGAACACCTAGAAAGGAACGAGCTTATCACCAACAGCCAACAAGGCTTCAGGGACGGGAAATCCCCCCGTGTCACAAACCTAGAGTTCTATGACAGGGTGACAGCAGTAAGACAAGAGAGGGGGGTGAGTAGATTGCATTTTCTTGGACTGTAAGAAGGCGTTTGACACAGTTAAACACAAGAGATTAGTGCAAAAACTGGAGGACCAGACAGGGATAATAGGGAAGACACTACAATGGATCAGGGAATACCTGCCAGGAAGACAGCAGCTAGTAATGTTACGTGGCGAGGTGTCAAGAGTGGGCGCCTGTGACGAGTGGGGTTCCACAGGTGTCAGCCCTAGGGACTGGGAGTAGTAATGTCTGAGGATCTCACTTTCAAGGATCACAACAGTGCCACGATCGCACGCGCAAAGAAAATGATAGGATGGATAATGAGAACGTTCCAAACGAGAGATGCCAAGCCAATGATGATCCTTTTCAAATCACTTGTTCTCTCTAGGCTGGAATACTGCTGCACATTAACATCTCCATTCAAAGCAGGTGAAATCGCAGAGATCCTTTACTGCACGTATAAGTTCTGTCAAGCACCTTAACTAATGAGAACGCTTGGAAGCACTTGACTTGTACTCGTTGGAACGCAGGAGGGAGAGATATATATCATAATCTACACTTGGAAAATCCTGGAAGGAATGGTCCCAAATCTGCACACAGAAATCACTCCCTACGAAAGTAAAAGACTGGGCAGGCGATGCAAAATGCCCCCAATTAAAAGTAGGGGCGCCACTGGTACACTAAGAGAAAACACCGTAAGTGTCCGGGGCCCAAGACTGTTCAACAGCCTCCCATCAAGCATTAGAGGAATTGCCAATAAACCCCTGGCTGCCTTCAAGAGAGAGCTGGACAGATACCTAAAGTCAGTGCCGGATCAGCCGGGCTGTGGCTCGTACGTTGGACTGCGTGCGGCCAGCCGTAACAGCCTAGTTGATCAGGCCCTGATCCATCGGGAGGCCTGGTCATGGACCGGGCCGCGGGGGCGTTGATCCCCGGAATAACCTCCAGGTAACCTCCAGGTAACAGGGATGTTAAGAAGCCTTTCTTTTCTCACAGTGGAACGACCTGACAGTGGAGCAATCGAAGTACGATCCATACAAAGCTTTAAGAAGGGGTACGATAAGGTTTTCTAAACCAGGAGTGTGAACTCAGTAACAGTCGGTGAAGAGAACCCAGGAGCTGAGACTCGACCCCTGCCACCTTACAGTTGAATACATACAGGCAAGTGCACACATCACACAGAGGTTAACACACCTCTATGTATTAAATCACGAGCATTCTCTTCGCAACAACGACAAAACTATGACGACAAGGGTTAAGTTTACCCCATGAAGATAAGATAAGATAAGATTTCGTTCGGATTTTTAACCCCGGAGGGTTAGCCACCCAGGATAACCCAAGAAAGTCAGTGCGTCATCGAGGACTGTCTAACTTATTTCCATTGGGGTCCTTAATCTTGTCCCCCAGGATGCGACCCACACCAGTCGACTAACACCCAGGTACCTATTTGCTGCTAGGTGAACAGGACAACAGGTGTAAGGAAACGTGTCGAAATGTTTCCACCCGCCGGGAATCGAACCCGGGCCCTCCGTGTGTGAAGCGGGAGCTTTAGCCATCAGGCCACCAAAGGATATGGTAAAAAATGTGCACGAGGACTGTACGTAAACCTGGAAAACCTTTTACATATGAAAGAACCATAAAGTACAAGCAAGCAAGCTTACAAGTATGTACCTCCGCACCCTGCTTGCCTGTCCGACCTAGACAAGGCAAGACAGAACGGGCCCAGGCAGACAACGCACTTTTGACCTTGAAAACGCAGTCGACACTGCTGTACCGGGGGTTAGGGAGTGTTGTGGGGGCCACGGGGTGTGCCGGCATGGGAGGGATGGGACGGCTGGGTAAAGGAGGGGGATAGGATAGAAGGGGGACCAAGGGCAGGAGCAGCATGAGGCGGGGTGGGAAATGCGTGTTTTGGGAGGGTGAACCGAAGGGAATGGGAGGGGAGAGGAGGAGCTGCGGGATAATGTTTTTTATTTTATTTACGAAGCACTAGACCAGTTATTCAGCGCTTCAAATATATTGTTTCTAATATCAAAGTTATCATTATCAAAATTTTACTGCTACTCTAAATCGATTACAAAACAAGTAAAACTACTCGGTATTTTTTATATTTCGCAAAATATATCCATAATTCCTTAGACGCATGGGGAAATATATTATTTATGCGGAAAGAGAAGAGACTCGCACCCCTCCTAAAGAGGCCCCTACCCCTAGGAACAATCCACTCAACCCCCTCTCCTCACCGCGTTAAAGTGAGCCTGCGTCGGGGGGGGGGGGGATAGTGACACTGTGGTGATGGCTTGGGGAAGGGAGGGTGATGGGGGTGGAAGTGAGGGCGGAGTTCGTGTGTACGTGGGTTGGTAGCGTAGACGCGGCTGCCACTCCACCAGTTCCCGGGGATTATCTTGGCAACTGATGGGCGGGCCAGACGCAGCATGCTACCTCATTCTTGCCTGGTTACCTTACTTGCAAATACAATATTCCTAAGTTTGTTTATGGCACTCACACTTGTTTACAAGGGCTACTCCGTTAGAACTTACCCCTTCCATGAAGCATAATGCTAATAAGAGACAAAGGAACTAAGTGTAAACAATCCTAAGAGCGAGTAAATGACACAGGTCTCACCTGCACTGAGCACACCTGAACCTCATTTCCGGGAAAATGTATCTTTAAATCCACATGCAAAGTACAACAGCCAATAATGATTTTTTTTTTTAAGGTTTGCAAGGTTGCGGCACTGAGCGGGCATTAATTAACTTACCCTCTGATAGTTCTTGAACAGTCAGCTCTAGCTCGGCGAGGAGGGTAGAGCACTCATTCTCCCTCCTCCGGTCATCCCATAATCTACATTCTATAGAGGCGGCGCATCAAAACAAAAGCTACAAGGACCCAAAATGGATACACCTCTGATAGATTTCTAGAGTTTTCCCTTAGCCAAGCTTGCCTGGCCAACCAAGCTACTGCTGGCGTCCCGCAGGCCTACATATACATCACTTGACCTACCTACCTACCTGGAGGTTATTCCGGGGATCAACGCCCCCGCGGCCCGGTCCACGACCAGGCCTCCCGGTGGATCAGGGCCTGATCGACCAGACCTCCCGGTGGATCAGGGCTTGATCAACTAGGCTGTTACTGCTGGCCGCACGCAATCCAACGTACGAACCACAGCCCGGCTGATCCGGCACTGACTTTAGGTGTCTGTCCAGCTCTCTCTTGAAGGCAGCCAGGGGTTTATTGGCAATTCCCCTTATGCTTGATGGGAGACTGTTGAACAGTCTTGGGCCCCGGACACTTATGGTGTTTTCTCTTAGTGTACCAATGGCGCCCCTGCTTTTAATTGGGGGTATTTTGCATCGCCTGCCCAGTCTTTTACTTTCGTAGGGAGTGATTTGTGTGTGCAGATTCGGGATCATTCCTTCCAGGATTTTCCAAGTGTAGATTATGATATATATCTCTCTCTCCTGCGTTCCAACGAGTACAAGTCAAGTGCTTCCAAGCGTTCCCAGTAGTTAAGGTGCTTGACGGAACTTATACGTGCAGTAAAGGCTCTCTGTACTCTCTAGATCTGCAATTTCACCTGCTTTGAACGGAGATGTTAATGTACATCAGTATTCCAGCCTAGAGAGAACAAGTATTCTGATATCTTCTGATGATCTACTGAATTACCTGGGGGCCACTTTTGATGTTTCAGTCAAATTTTACATTGACCTTACCTGGAGTCGCTTCGGGAGGTCACCGCCCCCGCGGCCCAGTCCCAAACCAGGCTTCCTGGTTGCTGGCCTGATCGATCAAGTTGTTAGTGCCCACCTCACAGAGCCCAACGTATGCACCACAACCCCGTTGATAAGGAACTGTTTTGAGTAATCTGTCGAATTCGAGATCTTTTAGACAGCCAGGGATTTGTTGGTAATCCCCCTAATACGTGAAGGGACGGCGTTGAAGAGCCATGGTCCTTTAACACTTACTGAGTTATCTGTGTACTTATCGCTCCTCCGCTGTTCAGTGGAGGTGTCATGCACCGTCTACCAAGCCTCTTGTGTCCGTACGTAGTAATTTCGGTAAGCAGGTTAGGGACCATTCCTTTCAGTGTCTTATATAGGTGATTTTGATGCACGTTTCTCACAGTAATTTAGGTGCTTGACTAAGTTTATACGAGCTGGTTACCTGGAGGTTATTCCGGGGATCAACGCCCCCGCGGCCCGGTCCATGACCAGGCCTCCCGATGGATCAGGCCCTGATCAACTAGGCTGTTACTGCTGGCCGCACGCAGTCCAACGTACGAGCCACAGTCCGGCTGATCCGGCACTGAGCTGTGAAGGTTTTCTGTACATTACGGAAGTTATAGGTATTATAACATCAAACTCGCTTATAGTGAAGTATACATATTTAAGAAAAGTGAAGTACATTAAAGTTATAAAATTCCAGTCCAGAGCGGAAAAGAAATTAAATTGGTTGCTTTTATAGTGGCATTCATGTTAATAGGTTGAGACCTACAGAAATTTGGTCTCATTCTAAAACATAATATGGAAGTGCAATTCCGTGAAGCTAGTTTACACTGTTCGATTTTAACAGCTGTTGTGATGATAGGCTTGATAGAGGTTACTGCTGAACAGGAGAGCGGGATTTGCAAATTTGCAGGTTGGACAAAGAGGGAAGGAAGAAAGGGAATGTAAAGTGTGGAACATAAGGGGATGAAAGGAAAGGGGGGGAGGAAGGGTGAAGGGGAGAATACTGTAGGGTTGTACGGGTGAGTCACACTGAAATGTATTTACATTCGGTAATACATGGAATGTAAAGGAGCATCGCAATTAACAACTATCTCTGCACGAAGACTTTAACTGAGCCGCATCATTTAAACGATGCCATGAAAAAATATATTGAGCAGATTTACATGAATGCGCTCCTGATTTTTAATTAACGAAATTAGAAGCTAGCTTTGTAATAATTTAATCCTATAACAGGTAATAATAAATAAATTATATATATATATAATATAATATATATATATATATATATATATATATATATATATATATATATATATATATATATATATATATATATATACATATATATATATGCATATGCAAAAAACCAGTGAAAGAACAGAAATTCCAAGCGCTTGGAATTTCTCTTATTCTTTCACAGTGGTTGTTTTGCATATTCTGAAATCACCTGTTTACTGTGATCTTATTGTGTGTACATGTGTGTGTGTGTATACATATGTGTGTGTGTGTGTATATATGTGTGTGTATATATATGTGTGTGTATATACATGTGTGTGTATATACATGTGTGTGCATATACATGTATATATATATATATATATATATGTGTGTGTATATATATATATATATATATATATATATATATATATATATATATATATATGTGTGTGTGTGTGTGTGTGTGTGTGTGTGTGTGTGTGTGTATATATGTGTGTGTATATATATGTGTGTGTATATATATGTGTGTATATATATATATATGTGTATATATATATATGTGTATATATATGTGTGTGTATATATATATATACATGTGTGTACCTTGAGGTTACCTGGAGGTTATTCCGGGGATCAACGCCCCCGCGGCCCGGTCCATGACCAGGCCTCCCGATGGATCAGGGCCTGATCAACTAGGCTGTTACTGCTGGCCGCACGCAGTCCAACGTACGAGCCACAGCCCGGCTGATCCGGCACTGACTTTAGGTATCTGTCCAGCTCTCTCTTGAAGGCAGCCAGGGGTTTATTGGCAATTCCCCTAATGCTTGATGGGAGGCTGTTGAACAGTTTTGGGCCCCGGACACTTATGGTGTTTTCTCTTAGTGTACCAATGGCGCCCCTACTTTTTATTGGGGGCATTTTGCATCGCCTGCCCAGTCTTTTACTTTCGTAGGGAGTGATTTCTGTGTGCAGATTTGGGACCATTCCTTCCAAGATTTTCCAAGTGTAGATTATGATATATCTCTCCCTCCTGCGTTCCAACGAGTACAAGTCAAGTGCTTTCAAGCGTTCCCAGTAGTTAAGGTGCTTGACAGAACTTATACGTGCAGTAAAGGATCTCTGTACACTCTCTAGATCTGCGATTTCACCTGCTTTGAATGGAGATGTTAATGTACAGCAGTATTCCAGCCTAAAGAGAACAAGTGATTTGAAAAAGGATCATCATGGGCTTGGCATCTCTCGTTTTGAAAGTTCTCATTATCCATCCTATCATTTTCTTTGCACGTGCGATCGTGGCACTGTTGTGATCCTTGAAAGTGAGATCCTCAGACATTACTACTCCCGTAGGGGACATGGACAGCCAATAGGCCTGCTGCAATGTTTCTTCTTATATTCCTATGTTCTTATACTTCTGATCTAAAGATAACTCAAGTCACGTGACTGCAAAACTTCATTTTATCGAGCGTATCACTGACAACACTCAAGCGGCTGCAGTATCTCTCAAGATGTCACACTAACACTCTAATTTACGCTATTTAGTTACTGGTTACAAAATATGTTAATTATAATTAAAATAACTAATATTCAATTTTGTTGGGAGCTTAACCTTTAAAAAACGGGCACAGGTAAATGCGTTCAAAATTAAGTGTAATATGAGCATGGGTTGATAATATCCAGGTGTATATAATACAAAAAAAAAAGCATTCAAGGGAGATTTGTGTAAAGTTAGATAATTTTTATTGAAATGTTTCCTAACGTTCTATACCTGAAGTTTACCTGGAGAGAGTTCCGGAGGTCAACGCCCCCGCGGCCTGGTCTGTGACCAGGCCTCCTGGTGCCTATACAATGATGGCTTACACTTTACGGGTCACTTCGTACAATGTTTCATCCCCTGATAAAAGTGGCTACTTATCAAACAAATCTTCAATACTTTTAATGACCCATTGAGTGGTGCATTTGTTCAACATATGGTTAAAGCTCATTCCCCACACTCGTTTATTTTTTTACATGAACAATTATAATATAGTACTACTATTACTACTAATAATAATTGATTTTTTCCAAGCGTCCATAACGGCTGTGAAAACAAATGTTTTCCTACCATTTAAAACCATTTTAATATCCATCCTTTCTAAATCTAAATTTACTTGACCTGAATCCCTTGCTGCGAGATATCCTGGTTGGACACTCGTATTGTACATCTGGGCCTGCACGTAGACGCTGGTAACCTTGGCCTCCTTACAGATGAATGGGTCCCGCTGACATGCACTTTGTGGCTGGCTCATATGGTTGTAAGCCCAACACTAACTCGGGGGCCAGCTGTCCCAGTAAAACGCCACGCCCAACTAACACGCTTTCAGTGCCACTCGCTGCAGTGCCAGTATGTTGTGATAATTCACATTCTGCACTTGAGTATTATTTTAAGTGTATTAGATGACACTTTATATTTAAGGTAATGGCTGATTAGACGTTAAAATATGGGTTGTACTATGTAATAGACTGGTTATTAGCGGTGATGGATAAGAGTGATCTTTACACTGTGCCCTCAATTCTCCATAGCTGTTGCTGGCCTGAAGATACATACGAACCACTTCACTAAGAGCAATCATCTCTAGGTACCGAATATAGGCTTGCCTTTCCCCCCAAATAAATAATTTTGTTAGACGTAGTATTCCGATAATATCGACCCTTAAACACACATGCAAAATGGGCCATCTAACTTAATGTACTCCTTGCGGTGACGAAACTATTTCCTCTCAAACTATAAATAAACGCTTCCCTAACAACCCAAGCACATCTCAGCTTCAGACTCGCATTTGATATTAGAACTGTTGCCGGAAGTCCCTCCCACCATCCAGAGAAATGGGACAGAGGGTTCTTCCCATAGTTAAGCAAACATCGCTTAATAAAATTTTTCATATCCCACAAGTTATGCCCTTTTAAGAAAAAATAACATGCAATCATTATTACATTCATGGGAAAACGCTAAACCCGTGGGGGTCGTACAGTGCCGACGGGATACGGGAGGACTTCAGGTTCGATCCCATTAAAGGGAGGACAGGTCAAAGTCCAAGTATATAGAGCCCCCTGACCTCACCAGCATCAAACAACGTCCCTTGAAGGATTAACAGCTGTCAGCCTATACATATTTTCGTTACTTCTTTTTTTGCAGTACTGCTAGTCTTCACAATTTCTTTGTGGCATTATCAATCTGCCTAGCATAGGCCATTCCTTTCCAAATCTAAATTTATCCAACTTCAATGACGAGAGTCCTGCGAATTCGTTGTCTCACCTGTTTAATCTGTTGCTGAGAGTCGTGCAAAAATCACTGGTAGGTAATCAGGTTTGATCATAGGAAGAGGAGGATAGCTCTAATTCCTCGTAACAAGAAACATTCAGTATTCCTGTGTTCTATTATCAAAAATAATGATCTTCCACATCCTGTGCGAATCTAAAACTGTATAATGTGAATAACACACACAAGACATTGCACATATTCAACACAATTTTTATTTTAATTATATTTTTATTTTAAGATAATTTAAGAAATGCCGCAATGCCTAAAGGCCTTGTGGAAATATTTAGGAAAAAAACGATAAATGCAGTGTATCTTTTACCGACAACGTTTCACCACCGAAGTGGGCGTTATTAAGTCAGTCAGATCTACCTGGGGAAGAGACGGAGCCAAAATTATGTTAGTGTATGAGGTGAAGAATCGGGCGAGGTGTACTGAAGCACTATTGAGGTATCGGCGATTTTCATGATGCTCTTAATGAGGCATATTACATTTTTATTTATGGGCGAGTGCTAAACCCTTAGGGATCATACAGCTCCTGAAGAATGGAAGGTAATCAGGTTCCATCTCATGGGGAGGATAGGTTCAAATATATTCACGGAGGGGGAGGTAAACTGGGAGCACTAAACCCGTAGAGGTCATACAGCGCCTGAGGTATGAGTGGCAATCAGATTCCCTGCATCAAGATCCTCTCACTGGCATCAAGGCACCTTTAAAGGGGTTAATGAACAACAGATAGGATCAAGACGCGTCAGCTGATTTTCCTAGAATATATTAACAATGGTATATTTTAAGTATGCAACACCATATACTACCATCTTAAAGACTGTAAAACCAGTCTAAATCTCAGTGGGAAATACAAAAATCTAAATCTGCAAGGTTGTATTGTTTTGAGAAAATGCCCACCTAGTACATTTCGCGCCATTTTCTCCTAGCAGAAGTGTTGGGCCAGACGTCAGCTGGTGTAAGTCACGTGGTGCCGGTCCGTCCCAAACCAAAACAATGTTGCTTCTGTCGTACTTGTTCTTTATTTATTTATCAAGCGCATCTTTTCGTACCCTTTTAGTTTAACAGTGAATTAATATATTATTAAAAATGTGAACAATGCAACGGTGGTGAAGTACAATGCAGAGGCGGTGCGGGGTCCTGAAATGCGCGCCACATGGTCGCCGCTAGCCTCGCACCAGGGCTCCTCCCGCCACGTGGGGGAACTGCTTCCCTACACTACCTCAAACAATTCAGTAAAAGCCGCATCATCTTATCCGATGCACAGTTTTTTTTGTATAACATCAACACAGGCTTAAATAACAAAATTATCTGCAATGTTTCTATCAAGATAGTTCTTGGTATACCACGCGGCCGGTGGTAGTACGTTAAGGGGCGGAGAGAGGCTACACTTGGTCGATCGTCGTCATGGAAACCGAATCAGCTGGCTCTGTTTAGTACCTCCGCATATAGTGTATTTTCATCATTTCTCATAAATACATAAATACTATTATAACTTTAATTTATTTCTTTTATTTAATAGACACACACAACAATTCATCGCAAAATGACTACATACAAGAGTTGGTTAGCAAGTAATGAGGTGGTCCCTATAAGCCAGTACCGGTGAGCGTCGCCCCGCCATCAACACTAACACCGTCGCTCCTACTCCAGTCAGCTGATATTTCCCGCCACGCTCACGCCACCATTCATGACATACACGTGCACACTCGCACATAACACCATGTGATGTAGACATACAAGTGTACACTTCGTCCTCACATTGTCATAATCAGTAATTACTATCGCTATACTATAGTGTTTACACTTTCCCCAACTTCTGCATTGAGTATCCTTTGTGATGCTTTTTTGTGTAAATCAATTTAATAATTACTGTAATTACTAGATATTAAGGGAATTTGCAGATCAAGGAAGTGTAAATAAAACCTTTTTTAAGGGTCACTTTCGTAATAAAAATATTAAAATTCTATTGAAACTGACCCTTAATTTTGCGTATACAGATCACTGAATTGCATTACTTACATTTTTTATTTTCTTAATCCAGGATTTAGATTTCCTAAAACAAACATTAAAACTGCTAGTCATTCGATTACTTCATTGATAACGGGTGTGACCGTCATGTACCTGTGACCGTTTTTCAAGTTTCTATTCCCAACCTTCTCTTGTGGGTTTAGTGCTTAATTTTTATTGTAATCTATTCTTAACCTGGCCTGCGGCCAGGCTTTTTATTTGATACCTGTTCACCTGGACTTCTGCTGTTAGAGACCCGGTGGTACTTTACAGAGGTAGCGATCCAGTTTTATCTTAGACTTCTACGCTTGTTCCGATAATACTTCTGAAATCTACTGGCAGCAGGATGAATAGTTTTGGACTATGGATGCTATCAGTGTTCTCTTATTAAGGCCATGATGCCCGATTTTTACTGGTCTATTTTTAGACTTTCTCCCATATCTCTTCAAAGTACAGCACTATGGCGAATTTCCAGTAGTTTATCCACTTTGTCATTTTGTGGCCTTATTTTCTCTAAATGATACATCACCTATTATACCATAAATAGTAGCTGTATCGCACTAGCTAGACTTGAGCCGTTTCATAAATAACAACAATAAGCCGACTGAACCATGCAGTTTTATTCACTGCTGTCCTCGGTGCATATTCCCGAAGAAAATTACTAAAGTTTGGACAATGAAGCTCCCGTGTTAATTAATTACACCTCAAAGCAAATTACGTATGTTCTTCAAACAAGATATGTTAAAACCAAATAGACAGCCTGCACGGATATGAAACCTTGGCTGGCCCTCCCTAATCTCTGCTAAACCGATGTATGTCAGCTTTATTTATTAATCGGTAAGAAGGTGTAACACTTATGGGCTACAACTGTTTCTTGACACAGTTGTGTTGCATCAAACTGAGTGGTGTGGCGGTCTTACAGTTGCCCGATAATTTAATAAAGCTAAAGGGAGAACTCGGGTTAATTTTTAAAACGATTGAGGTGTATAAATGGAAAACAGGAATAAATAAAGGAGGTGTAAATAGCGTACTAAAAATATCTATATTAACATTGGAAGAATTACCGACAATACGTTAAGTAAAAGGACAAATGCAACTAATGTGACACTTTATTGTGGCAACGTTTCTCTCTCCAGGAGCTTTACCTAATGCACTGGTTTGGTAATAGAATTGTGGATGAGTGGAACAAACTCCCAAATACAGTTATAGAGGCTAAAATGCTGTGTAGTTTTAAAAATAGGTTAGATAAATACACGAGTGGGTGTGAGTTGGACCTGACTAGCTTGTGCTACTAGGTCAGATGCC